>NW_026849120.1:0-117569 GCF_030867785.1 Colletotrichum acutatum
CTTTTGGCTCTATCAAGCGCCCTGGTTATGGCTTTCCTATTGACCTCGGGGTCGAATAAATCGTCAAGAATCGAGTATCCTTCAACTCCAGTGTAGGAAATGCCAATCACCTGAACTTTACTACGGTTTAATATGTCGACCTTGAATCCGTTGTACAACGGCTGTGGAATCAATATAGCATCTCCTTCATCGCAGAAAGTCCAAGCCAGCGCATCAATAGCACTAGCCAGGCCTGGGGTGATGAGAATGTTACCAATACCAAGAGATTTTTGTGGCTTGAATTCGTCGGTTAAAAAGTTCGCGGCTGCAAGACGTAGGCGATGCGATCCTCGTGGTCCAGTACTATAGGTCAAGTGATTCACTGGAAGAACGGTGACCTACACATTTCGATCTCAGAGATGAATCATCTTGGCAAGGTTCAGGTTTTACCTCTTGTTTAATGAAATTTCCGATCTCATCGTGCATCAGACTATTCTCAGCTAGGCGGAGGATGACACTACGAGTGTAAGTTATGAAGAATGGAGTGCGATCATGGGTAACTTGCGTCCCATTGGGGTTATCTGGAGTCCACGGATTGCCCATGGACTTCTCTCGGGGGCCCCAAACATCGCGTAAAACCAAGCCTTCAGCGCCGCGTGCAGAGATGTGATGTTCTGCCGCCGTCGCCGTGATTTTGTCAGAATCTTCGATTGAACTCATGATTCATGGGCTGTTAAACCAGCATTCGTTAGTATGCAGTTCAAAAACTGTATGTACCGTCTCACTCGTCTGAAACTATCAAGCTAGATTCTATCCCTGGGCCTAGAAGGGGTCATGTGCCGTGTCACTTACGTTGAGTTGCTTCTAAAATGGAGGGCTAAACTCTAAGGTTGATCGAGTCCTGAACGTACCGATCGTTCGATAAAAGTGAAGCCGATGATTCACAAGTCATCCCGCTTTAAGTACCTCATGAACGAGTTGGCCGGCGGCTGCCGAGGCGTAACAAGCCACCATAGTCAAGCCGCCGGCCCATTCAGCGGACAGATTTGGAATGGAACCGACCAACCCATTGAAAGTCTCCTCGCCGCCGGCACATGGGTGATTTCCACGTCATGCTTCGCAGTCCATCCACGTAAAGTTTACATTTAGGCGCCATATCTTTTTACGTCATTAGAAGAGCAAGTCTGACAAAGCAAACAAGAGTGAGCAGGTGAAAGCTGGAAAGTGAGCAAAATTCCTAGACTCCCTCCCACCGGGCCCATGCGTTCAAGGCAATCCAATTTGTATCGTTCACAATTTATCGGCTGGGTCAAATACTTTCATGAGGTCGGTCTAGCACTATAAAGCTACACCGCCCCGCCTCCCTACAGGCAAGTTAAGATCACATCATCTACCACCAACAGTCAACTTGTTCCCTGCCAACCTCGCTGCAAATCTCGCAGCAGACCAACGCGCAAAATGCTCACGAAGGAGACGGCTGTTATGCTTGCCAAGTATAATAACTGGGCCGACCAAGTACTTTTCGCAGCGATCCAAAAACAGCTGCCGCCTGGGGCGGTCTACCAGCCGCGCACAACTCTCTTCAAGTCCATGATGGGCACACTCAACCATAATCATCAGGTCGACCTGATCTGGCGTGCGCATCTACTCGAAGAGGACCACGGCTTCTCGACCCGCCGTGATCTGTTATACCCCAAATTTGACGAGTTGGTCGAAAAGCAGTTGGAGGTCAACCAGTGGTACATCGATTGGGCGAGCAGGCAAGATGGGGAAAGCTTCAGCAAGCGATCCAAGTTCAACTACGTCAACGGCACACCTGCAGAGATGACCTTGGGTGGTATGTTTCTGCATATTATCAACCATAAGACCTACCATCGAGGTTGGGTTAGTGAGATGTTCTTTGAACACAGCACCAATCCGCCCGAGACCGATCTCTGTGTTTACTTGTGCCAATAATGGCATGGATCTGGACTCTGGGCTACTATGTCCTGGGCACGTCAGCGGGCCGGAATGCTTCTACCGAAAATCTGGAAAATTCAATGAATAACGATTCGTTTAGCACGGAAATGTTAGTATAAACCTGACGGTAGAAGAGAAGGTGAAATTGATGACGGTCAACCCAGACCATTTTGAATGGAGGGAAAGCTGCTATTGTGTCCAATCGTATTGGGGCTTTTACAAGATGACTGCACGTGTTATCAGTGAGAAATCCAGGATGAGTGCATTTCATATGTTCGTAATTGGCGATTTATATAAGCAACTGCCGGTCGCACCTAAGTGGGCGCCGGGTAAGTACGCACCGGAAGACCCGCTCTGATCGGCCGGTATTGAAACCAAGTGGACCAACCTCCCGGATAGCAAAACTTTCTAGTCCCAACTCACAACACCGTTCCAGCCCCTCTACCATCGCTGCAGCTAGGTTCAAACGAGAAAGACAGCAATACTGCATGAGAACGACCCTCTCATCACCCCCACATGTTCTGAATCCCCGAACAAAAGTCATCCGGGACCCTACACTGCGGCGCCCCCGCCCCCGGCGCCGAAAAGCACTTGTGGCCCCCGCTCTCGAGCTGGATACACACGTGGCCCACGGGCGTGGCGTTGGGAAAAGTCTGCCGCAGGAAGCAGTCCGGCTGAAGTTTGACCTGCGTGCCTTTATCACGCGAGAACCACTGCCAGGATTCGCATGTCCCCGAGAACCTGAAGCCGGTGATGGCGTCGTCTGTGGGACCGTTCTCGACACAGTTTTGGGCTTGGGCGCGGCCGGCGGCTAAGAGAGTGGTTGAGAGGATCGAAGGGAGACGCATCTGGGAGGGTGGGATGTCAGTCGATGGATTCGAAGTGGCATAGGGCTCAAGACTTACCATGAGAGAAGAGCAGTCTGTGGATGAGTAACGATTGTTGCCGTATAAGTGCTGGGAAGGAGTTGATCGTGAAGGAGACTGATAGCAAGAATTTGGAAGGAAGTGAAAAGAGTGACTATTCCGCGGAAATTGGAGCGGGGGGGGGGAGGGGGGTGCGCAATGACTGGCAAAAGTGAGAGCTACGAGTCTTGATAAGTATCCCTCTCAAACATTCCATTCAAACTGATTCAGTCTCTTCAATGAGAGCGTTCCGTACCTCTATACGTGTATGAGCTGACCGCAATGATTAAGTCAATTTTTGATCAGTGATGGACATATAGAGTTATAGACTTCTAAGGCTTGAATTAACCTGATGGAAATGAGCACTATGGTTGTTCTGATTGATAGGAATAGAAGCACTTGTTTAGAGTTGTCTTGGCTCAATCGAAAACGATGATGATCTTTCCTCCGTCGTGAGTCGTGAATGACGAGTGATGTGAGAAAGTGTAAGGTACTTTAGCTACACACTTGGCATAAGCTTAGTCAAACTGTTGGTCCTCCGACATCCCCTGTCAAACCTCTCGGTTCTCGGAGTCATGGGACGAACACTGACACAAGCGACATGTGCTTCAACCCGAGTGCTTGGAAACTGCAAGTCAAGGCAAAGTCCAAAGTCTGGTACATATATTCCGCCTAATCATTTGTGGTTTTATGCCCGACGTTCTTTGGTCCCCGCGATTCACAATAAGTGGAATGAAATGATGATATTTCTACATAGGTTGATCTTCGTGCATATGCATCTATCTGAACTCGCCAGCGTTCTTGGCAGAGTCCGGACGCTCCGAATATCTCGCACAGCCTAAGAGATCACGTTTGAGGGCAATTTTCAGCGGATATAGTAGTCAACCTCTTAGAGTTCTATATTTGCAATGAAATGTGAGTCAGCCTGAACAGTTGATACTATATTCAAAGCATAGTTGATTGAGGTCATTCGAGAGGATGAAGATCACTTCATGTAAGAAGACATAATGATTATTAGTATCTGTTTTCCAGATTTCATCATGTTTGCTATCCGCCTTCAGCTCCTTGTTGAATCTCTTCAAAAACCTTGGTCTTAGTCACGCGCTCAGAAATCAACCCCAGCCATTCTGTACTTGCAAAACACCTCGCATCACTCACTACATCAAGCGACCCAGTCAAGCCGTCACACTCACTCCTTTGAAGACAAAAAGCAACAAACAATGAAGAGCCAACACATCGCCTTACCGGGCCTCCAAGCCGCAGCCCTCGCCTTCCTTGGCGCCCGCAGCGCCTCAGCAGCAGCAGCAGCAGCAGCAGCAGCAAAAGTCTTTTGCGCCGGCGCCAACAATAAGGTCGTCGCCGACACCAACTGCGCCATCAGCCAGGCGCCAGCCCCAAACACCTTCATGTTCAACAGCAAAGCGGAACACCCCGTCGGGAGCACTGTCGACGAGAGCAAGGTCGACCTGTATGATGCCGCCGACATGATTGGGCGCCAGAACGCGCGGTTCCCGCCGGATTACGAGATGGAGACGGAAAGTTTTGGAAAGAGGCAGGAGTGTGCTGGTGGAAATAGGGGAGGTTGAGAAGTTGGGGAAGAAAAGGGAGATGGGAATGATGGAAGATGCAAGTTGCAAGTTGTGTTCTTCAGGCTCGGAGGAACCCTGGATATGTTTTAGACTTATTTTACGTTCTTGAGCGAGACTCAGAGCAGCTGATGGTTGTTAATGGTTGTGCATCTTCCGACATGAACTCAAGCAATATAGTTACATACAGCCTCAAATTATAGGACTACGAGGCTGGGCAAACAATACAGTATGCTGGGCCCCAAACGTTGCGACGCATTTTCCAAAAGAAATCGCCATCATAGAGAAGGAGAATTTGCTAAGCTAGTGAAAGGCGGCTTCGTGGTTGCGCTTATGATTCTCTCGTACATGTAGTGTTCAATCACCATTGGGGCGGCAATGTATTGGGAAAGTTGAGAAGTATGAGTGATGAAGCCTTCGTGCGAGCCCAGATTGAATGTTATCCAAGTAAAACCAGAACACTCATCAAAACGAGACTTCGGCACCTCGTCAGCAAGAAAACGCGAGAGCGTCTCCAATGATCATATTAATGATGTGAATTTTGATGCCAAGGTAGTAAGAGGTACTCTAATTTTACCAGCTCATACACCACCTCTGGTACTTGTAAAAACCCCAATGCAAACGCCGATTTTTGGTGTGCAAAATGCCATACAACGCCCCAGCCATGACTGAATCTCATAACCCAAACCTCGATCGTTATCAGACCAAGGCCGATGCCGTTTCCTTGCCGGTGTTTCTCATCTCTTTTCTTCCTCTTCTTGGTCTAAGCAGATCCGTCTACTGCTCCTCCTGGACGACAACGCCCCACTCATGCTGCTCGCCACCGTACATGATGTCCTTCATCCAATTCTTGATCTGGAGAGTGTACTCGCCACCGACGCCTTCGCCGCCCATGCCCATGTTGACGTCCTTGCCACGGTGGTGGATCAGAGAGATGGGGCAGATGAAGAACTGAGATATGGTTAGTAAGTCGTTTGGACGAGAAAATGCACTGGTCAAAACTTACAGCAGTACCAGCGGCAAAGGACTCGACAATGCGGCCCTCCTCGTGAGCCTGGATGACCTCATCGATAGTGTACCTGCGCTCAACAATGTCGACGCTGTCGCCAAGGCGCTCGCGGGCGAGCTGGAGGACACTGCGTCTCGTGACACCGTCGAGAATCAATCTGTCGTCAAGGGGCGCGGTAATAATCTCCGTCCTGCCAGTCTCCTTGTTCTTCCACACAACGAAGAAGTTGCTGGCACCGGCCTCGGTGCAGTATTGCTCCTGTCCGTACAGCCAGAGAATCTGACCGAAACCACGGCTGCGAGCCTCGACGGTAGCCAGCAGAGACGGGCCGTAATTGGCACCGACCTTGGCGTAGCCGAATCCACCAACCCAGGCGCGAACCATATCCTCGGGACTCGTGTGGAGCTTCATACCGCCGACGGGAGAGTCCATGACGGGCATGTAGGTGCAGATAATGTAGAGCATGGCCTCGGAAGGTGCCTGAACGCCGAGCTGGGGCTGGGTTCCGATCATGGTAGGACGGAGGTAGAGGAAAGATCCAGGGCGCTCGCGGGGCAGCCACTTGGGGCCGTCAACGGCCATGAGGGCGATGATGAGCTTCTCGAGTTCGGCGGGAGGGAAGGAGGGCAGGGCAATGCGGGTGGAAGACATGAGCATACGCTCGCAGTTGCGGTCGGGGCGGAACAGGCGAAGCTTGCCGTCGAATCCGCGGAAGACCTTGAGACCCTCGAAGCATTCGGTGGCGTAGTGCAGGACGGAGGCAGTCGGCATGAGGGAGATGGGGCCGTAGGGCTTCAGCTCCGGGGTAGACCAGCCAGTGCCGACCTTCCAGGTGGCAGCGACCATGTGGTCGGTGGCGATGGTCTCGGAGCCAGCATTGGCGGAGGCAGGATCGGGGACGGCGCGCGGGTTCTGTGTACGGGTGTAAATGAGCTTGGAGGCGTCGAGCTCCTGGTAGGCGGGCTTGGTGCCGTTGGAAGCCTTGCCATTGGGAATGGCCTCGAGCTTGTGCTCAATGGCGGAGGAAGTCAGGTCGATGTCCTGGTTGCCATGGTGCAGACCGGGGGATATGGTGCCGGGAGCCATTGCGATTGTTGATGTGAGTCTGATTCGTGTGAGAGACGGTGTGGTGAATATATAAAGAATCTCGGAATTGGCGGGGTCGAGGGGTCGATTTGCCGTTGCTTGAACGAAGTAACAGGTAGCACTGGTTAGAGGAAACACACAAGCAATATGTGTGTATGTGAGAGGATAGACACAAGGAGGAAGAGATTTGGCTTAAGATGGAGAAGGAAGAGAACAAAGCCACGGGGTCAAGTTGTAGGAGTGACGGCAAGAGCTTAAGTAGGACGGGTTTGTCACAGTTTGGCTTGGCTTAAGGTTCTAGTGACAGATGGAGCAGGTGACTCAAGGGCCAATGCAGAGGGGCAGCGGGTCCGGTCTTGGAAAGGGCGTTTTCAGATAACAGGGAACATCATGGAGAATTTGACCTGTGCAGTGCATGGAGCATGGATGTGGATGGGGTGGGAAGGGTAAAGGGAGGACGATACCTCGCAGAGTACCTGAAGGTGTGTGATGTAAGGCAAGGTAGTACGAATACATACACACGGAAAGAAAAGAGGAACAAGCAAACCCGTCCGTCTGAAGTGGTTGCTGGGTACGGATACTCCGTGTGGTTGGCTCCATGGGTGGTTGGCAGAGGGCACGAAGTAGACCAGATGCGTGTAAGAAAAGAGACCAGCAGACGCCAACGGTTCAGAAATTGCTCCATGCCCTAGTCAAGTCATGGATGGATCATGGATGGATGGTGGACCACGGGAAGATGGTTGACTGGAACTTTCAAGCCAAGACAGCCGATATGCTGCATGGCTTTTTGTCGTTGGTATGCCGTCGCTTGCCCGGGGGATCCACATGCGGAAAGGTCGCCAGATGGAGGCAACGCCGTAAGCCCCTTGAGGTTCCCCTTCCGCCATTGTCTTGTTGTGATGTACCATACGGAGTACAGGATAGCAATTCTGGACTCTGGAGAGCGTTATGCCGGTGTTCAACGTCGAGGGATGGCAATGCCGAGCCCGAGTACTTTTTTTTTTTCTTCGATGGAGTGGAGCCGGGCCGGGACCCACCAGCGCGTGAGCAAATGTGAAGCGTCGGTGGCAGCGATTTGAACTTTGGGGGATCCGGGATGGGATGGGCCTGTTTCTCTCACATCTCATCTCATCTCTCGCTTTTCCAACATTTGCCAGTGCGTCGGGCGATGATCGAATCGAAGCCCGTCCTTTGATCGAGGAAGGATTGTCTTGCTGCTCGAGTCCCCACACAGACATGCCGTTCTTCAGAGATAAGCCAGTTGCCAGACTACCAATCCGAGTCTGAGGATGGCCAAAAAGAAGGAAAAAAAGACGAGTGAAAGAAAATTCGGATCCCACAGTTATCCGCTAGAGCCGGGGCCATCCCACCTCGAGATGGCTACAGATAATCCTGCCGTGACTGCGCAGCGTCTGAAGACCAGCAAAGATGCGACTTGTTGCAAGGGACATGATCAGAAAAGATTCTGTGACGAAACAAGAGGTCAAGCCGCGGCCGCCCATTCGTCGGGTGATGGTTTTTTAGTCAATGGCGCGTCAGGTACATGCCGTCGTACACCGCAACGCAATGCAGCAAGTAGCAGCAGCAGTAGCAGCGCCGGTCCAAGGTGTCGCAGGGAACTGCCTGACGGGAGGGAATGCTGTACGAGAAGGCGATGCACCCCCAGTTTGTCCCACCACAAGCCGTCGGCCGGGCACGGCTCCAGTCGGTCGACGTCCTTGTGCCCCATTGCGGCTTTGGTGCGCGCGGTCCGAAGCCGAACGGTGTTGCACCCCCAAGGTCATTGGTAGTGTAGTGTATGTACCGTGGGTGCGTGGCTTCAGCATCGGACTTGGAGTTCGGCTAGTGTAGATGTTGTTTTTGATGTCTCATTCCGACCTTGCTCGAACGCAGCAAACGATGACTCCGAATAGATTGGCTGCCCGATAAGCATCATTCCGGGTGCAGCGATCCGCAAGTTGTCATGTTCAGGGGATGAACATGGGCGAGGTCCGACATCGCAATGATCAAGCGCGCCCTACTTGTCCAGTCCGCACTTTTTGCCCTTTTTGCCCTTTGGGTCGACAACTATTGACATGGCCAGACAGGGTTTTGATGCGGCCGATCGAGTCAATTGAGGTCATCCCCGGTGATGATGGCGTCGTCTTTCCGGGCGGATGAGTCGTAAGTGCACACTTATTGCCTCGCGACCTCGCGATTCGCGAACATGACGGAATAGAAAGTGCGGAATTCATCGTCAAGTTCGTTGCCAAGATGTCAAGGTCGGTGTTGTTGAGATGCGTGCAGCTGAGGTACTTTACTGATGTACCTTACCTCACTTACTTGCCGTGGAGGAAGGCGTCAGGTAGTCAACCAAAGAGCGGAATTGGAAGCAAGTGTTATCGCTATCTGGTTCTTCCTTCCATGTCAATTGTCCCTTCCATTCTCGGTTTCCCATGTTACCCCTCCCGATGATAGCCGAGTGTAGGCGATGACGTGGGGAAACAAGTCCGAGCAACCACAATGGAAGGCACCACCACCTGCCTCCCTTCCTTCCCTTCTCTTTCTGTCCCAATGGTCAGGGAGGTAGCAACCCCCCGTGCTCCCCGCCTCGTGCCTCCCCCTCCATCGTTTAAATCTCTTCAACAGATCCAATCCGAATTTCCTTCTCGAACATTGGATCGTATCGGTTCGGTTGGGTTGGCGGAGGCGAGATCCCTCAAGGTGCCGAGTGTAACCATTGGCGTAGGTGCTGCGTCTACTGGCACTGGACATCTTCTCTCACACGATGCACCACCAATGCGCACCTCCTGCATCCAAATGCACACTTCTAGGTAGGCTGGTTGCCGGAGGCCCGGATCTTCTTCCACGGTTCCCTTCACATCACACACTTTCCATCTTCTCCCCGGTCAGCTCGGAGAGACAATGGGGATCATCTTACCTACATATGACGAGATGGATGCCCAGATCTGGCAGCTGCTTATCCCCAACCGATTTCTAATCCAATACAAAACATCAAAGTACCTCACCTTACCGTTACGAACCTCAACTTGCCCGGTCTGCTCTCGACAAGTGCAGAGGCAACAACACAAACAGCCCAAACGTCTCAGCCCTGCAACGCAACCTGGACGGACATCTGCGTTTGAACCAACAAGACGGGCGCAGACGCCCGGTTCACTGACCTTTGGTCACTTGACCTGCAAATCGCGGGGTACCTTGCCTACACTCTTCCTAGGTACGTGGCTTGGCACCGGTCGTGTCTCGTCTCTTCACCTTAGATCGCGGCGCCAATCTTTTCGTTCGCACTTGTTGGCATAGTGTGTGTGTGTCTATCTGGGCTACGGTATCTCATTCACACAGAGGCGGTCTGGAAAGTACTCTGAAAAAGACGCTGTTTATCCTTCTGAGACAACCCTCACGCACACGCAGACTCACCTACACATACTCAACCGAGACATCCCAAGCAATGGCACGCGGAAACTAGCAGACGCGTCGAGGCAAGTATACTAAAGTAACATTCTACTGTTTGTGGTTTCCAGTACGTTCTCCAGGTATCATTTCGTAGTTCCCTTTCTTCAGTCCGTGGCCTGTTGAAGGCCAATCCATTCTGCCCTTCAACCTAAAGAATGCTGCTACTTGAGGTATCCAAATGTAAACATGCTGCCGGCCTCATAATGGTGCTCCTTTCCAGAGATTCCAACGATGCATGCACACAAACACACACACAATCTCACTGACGCGCCCTATCCGCCTCCCGCGCCGCCTGCTCCTCCTCGAGAATCTCCCTCCCGCGCGCCGCAGACTCCCCCTCGGCCTTGATGCCCTTCTTGCGCTGCCGCTCCTCGTACATGTCGCGGCTCCTCATGATGCGCTGCACAATCGTCCCCGCGTTGACGCTCGCAAACTCGTGCTCCCCCACGGCCCGCATGATGCCCATCTCCTTGGGCGCCGTGTACGGGTCGTACGTCAGCGGCATGAAGGCCGTGGGACCGTGGTACACGGCGTCCGGCGTGCCCCACGGCAGCGACGTGAGGTAGGCCTTTGTCGGGGCGAAGGGGGCGCCGAATACGACGGCGTCGACGTACTGTTCCACCCCCATTTGTTAGCAATTCGTTCCTTGAATAGTCATACTCGAAGCCGTTACTAATGGCTGTTGAAAGACTTACCCGACACTGTAGCACGCAGAGACCGCGCTCATAAATGTTCATGATGGGGTAGTTGATGCCCTTCCAGTGGTTAATCTCCTCGTCAGAGTGAATGCCCGCCACGACGTACGCAGGCGGGTAATCGCCGCCCTTGCTGACGCGCTCGTTGACGGCCTGCTCGGTATACCACCCCTCCCCGCGCGCCAGCTCCTCCTCGGCCTCGACCACCCGGCGGAGGAACTCAATGTGCCCGCTGGAAAACAAATCGAAGCCGCCGTCGACGTAAACGACGCGCTGGCCGATTCGCGGTCCCTTGCCCGGCAAGAACCGCGAAAACACGCCCTTCTCCTCGACCGTGGCCTCGGCTTTTGCCTCCCCCGAAGCAGCCCAGAACCACACCTCGACACCGGGGTTCTTCCCCGTCTCGTCGGTAGCATACAGCTTCATCCGCTCCGTCAGGGCCTGCGCCTCGGCCTTGACCTCGTCCCGGGACGCAGCACCCTGGCCCTGGCCCTCATCGCCAGACAAGAGATTCTCCAGGGATTTGATAAAGTGCGTCTTTGTGCAGAGGAGCATGCGGCCGACGAGGTCGGTGGTGGAGATGCTGGGCGTGCGCTTGACGACCTTGAAGCGGCCGGCCTCCTTGACGAAGCGGTAGCAGTCGTAGCCGTCGGCGTCCGAAGTGATGTCGTCGCCGTGAACGACGTACTTGCAGCCGTAGTGGCTGATCCAGTCGAGCTGCGTCACGTAGGGGGCCTGGCCGACGGATTTTGTGACCCAGCGGCAGGCGTCCACGGCAGCGAGACTTTTGTGAATGTTAGTCAAGTGCTTTGAATTGGAGTAGAGAGATATACCGCTCTTGGAGGGTCATGACTGTTGGGCCCTTGTTCTCGAGGATGGACTCATCGGAGTGAACGCCGATGTAGAGTTCGCTGCCTAGTTGGCGGGCTTGCACGATGGCTCCAGCATGGCCTGTGATGATCAGTCCTTGCAGCTATGAGGCATTGGTGACAGTACGCTTACCGTGGTGGAAAAAGTCGAAGCAGCCATCGATCCAGATGCGCTCCTCCAGAATCTCAGGGGCTGGCTCGCCGGGTGGGTATTCAGGGTCGGAGTTGACCATGATGGTTTATGATGTGGTAGATTGATGAGGAAGGATCTAGTTTGTAAGAAGCTATCAAGAATTCCCGAGTCCTTAATACTGCTAGGTAATGAATGCACAAAAAGGGCTTGTGATAATGACCTGCTGGTGTTGCGTCAACAAAGTTTCACCGACTGGATGAATTTCACATGAGGTTTGATTGAGCCTTGAAGGGACGGCATGTCAATGGCTCAGGTCGCGATGTCCCGCTCCCGTAGCGGCGCCGCATGATTGGCGAGGTTCCAGCGCCACTGCGATAGCCGAGACCCACCAGAGCTTTCCAGCGGCCGGACCGGCCACGTAACGGCGCTCACGGGGCCTTTTCCTGGTGAATCAGGTCCTAGGTTCACTGTAAGCTCCCCGCCAGCCTTCCAGGTTCACATGTTTGGCTGTCAAGTCGCCCGCTGTCATTCATCCCGTCCCAACGGTTCTTCCCCTGTTCCCATCTACGTACCTGCCTAGTAGCACCAACAAAAACATCAGATGGACGGATTGGCACGTGTTTTTGACAAACGTTTCGATAAACGCTTCTGCCGCAGCATTTGATGGCTTATTGTCGTGGAGCCTCCTTTCATTCAATGGATTCCTGCCCCATATCTACAAAGAACCATCTTCTAGGGACCTTGATCATGCGACAATGCGCAAGAAATGCGCCCCAGAAGCTATGGCTGGGGATGGCAGGGTGTCTACCAAGACCTGACCACTCTGGCTGATAACTCTGGCTGGCCCAGCCATCTACCAATACCGGCAATATCCCATGGATGAGCCTCATTTAAATCTCTGTTGCCTCCATCAAAGTTGATAAAATCACCCAGGAACAAGAACAAAAACGTGGTAGGGTCTCATCCGCTGCCAGGGACCCAGACCATCAAAAGGCGCCCACGTGCAACAAGTAATCCATCCATTGGTCACCGCCAGGGATCACCATCTTTGACCACCCGCAACTTTCCAGTCCCCCGGATGCCAATTTTCTTCGGACGACATCTCGAATCTGAGCCTGACGAGTCACCGGCACTCCATCTAGGCAATCTGCCCCGGCACGGCGCGTCAATGGTTCATGAAGAAATGACTGGGGTCTTGGAGCGGGGATCGTCGGTCTACTCCATCTCGGTGCTATTTATCCAGAGCTCTCTCCCTCCCCGCATGCGACTCTGTGATGTAGCTCTCCTCCCCAGCTCCCAGCCCTCTTGCGCATTTTCTCGACAACCGCCTCCGGCAAGATGAAGGGTCTCGTGCTGTCTTCCGTCCTCGCTCTCGCGCCTCTCGCGCTCGCCGCCTGGCCAGAGGCAGAGGGAAAGGATATCAGGTACACGTCTGTTCCTGGGTACTTTTTGCAGGACGACAACAGTACTGATCCGACCGGCTTCGACTATGTACGTTTTGCCGGCCCTGCCAAACAGTGAGATGGGAGCTCTTACTAACAAACTTGCCATAGGCGTCGGCCAACTTTGGTCTCATCAACCGGACGTACCCAACGGACAAGCACTTCGACCCCGAGGGCGTCAAGACCCAGTGGCAGCGTTTCGACCACTGGGTTCAGTATCTGAACTCTGGCTGCCGCAAGAGCGACAGCGTCCAGTACAAGCTGCTGTTCATGGGCCGCCATGGTGAGGGCTGGCACAATGCCGCCGAGTCATTCTACGGCACCCCCGCCTGGAACGTGAGGACATAACCTCAACGCCATCGAGAACAGCAAGGCAACCGCAGCTAACATGACGACAGTGCTACTGGGCCGAACAAGACGGCAACGCCACCGCCCGCTGGGCCGATCCCCTCTTGACCCCGGCCGGTGAAAATGAAGCCCTCAAGGCAAACGCCTACTTCAAGGACCGCTACGCGACCCAGAAGATGCCCTACTTCGAGTCCTATTACACCAGCCCCCTGATCCGCTGCGGCTACACCGCCAACATCACCTTTGGCGACATCCCCATCCCCGCGGACGAGCACCCCTTCGTCCCCGTCGTCAAGGAAGGTTTCCGCGAGGGCATGACGGTACACACCTGCAACTGGCGCTCCAACAAGACCTACATCGCCTCGACCTTCCCTTCTTTCGAATTCGAGCCTGGCTTCGCAGAATACGATCCCCTCTGGCGCCGCAACGAGAGCGAGACGAGCGACGCCCAGGACGCGCGATCGAAAGCCGTGCTGGACGACGTCTTCCGCGCCGACGACAAGACGTGGTTGAGCATCACGAGCCACTCGGGCGAGATCACGAAGCTTCTAAAGGCGTTGAATCACCGTGCGTTCCGGTTGTCTACAGGCCAGATTATCCCCGTGTTTGTGAAAGCCGAGGTCGTGGAGCCGGTGCCGGTGCCGACGTTTACGGCGCATGAGCCGTATTCGACGTGTACGAGCCCGCCTGTGACGAGTATTGCTGGCCAGGGGTGTGTTTGTGCGACGACGGCTTCGTCGGCGTTGATCCCGGCGGCTACGCTTATGACGGCGTGAGGTTTCACGGGGAGGCTTTGTCTCGTGGTAGTTACGAAACATAGAACCTGGCGGTCGTAATGTAATGACGATTGTGAATAATAGAGAACGTGACGAGTTCATTCGAATGCGCCTCGGGGGAGCTAACGCCAGGTTTCCCATCTGAAGCAGGCTTGTGATAGCGTAGAATCATATTCGAAGCAGCCGCCAACTGTTCTTTTTCATCCAGAGCGGACGAACCCACGGTTGAGGTTTGCGGGAGCGCATGGTGCGGGAAAGCGGCTGATCGACGTTGAGCTCATCCTTTTCTTCCGTCTCATCTAACCCGGGCTGCGGGTACAAACCCTGTATCAGTGTGTGATCAGTACTCCCTAGCGTGGCTATCTCGGAGTGTAACATTACTCCTTCTTGAACGAAGAAGATGGCGTTTTTCCCTGACTTGGGTAGCTGAGGTAGCTATTCGGATAACAAGCCCAGTCGCGTGGGTGAAATGGTGCGGGTGGTGGGATTCAAGGGTGGAATGTTCCTTGGCCGAGAGTCCGTTCACCACGTGGGACTCGAGCTTCTGGAATGTTTCAGGGTCTACGCGGGGAGACCAAGCTGCCTAGGTATGGGATTGAGACTGAGAGGGAGGCACAGAGGCTTCCGGGAGGAGGAAGAGGAGGAGGAGGATCAAGTGAGGGTATGTGCTGTGTTGTGTGTGTGCCGTGCTCTTGTTGTCAACCTTGCGCTTTGGGCGCTGCGCGGTGGTAGACTCTGGTATTTAGAACAACGGCTCGGTGTCTGTGGGCGCTCGGGAGCAGATGATCTGCTTGACCCCAAGGAGATTGGCCAATGGTTCACAATGTCATGCTCAATGTTTAGTATGTAGCAATTGCTATTGCTGATGATGGATGTTGTTGTTATCGATGCCCACTGGTGTTGTTGATAGTGGAGAGGTGGGCAAGGGGGTTGAAGAGAGAGGGGAAGAAGTTTCACGATGGAATCAGACTTATTTAGCACCTCGGTGAAGGAGCGGCGGGAACTGGAGCAGAACCACCAGGACAGGAAAGCTTCCATGCTTTTGTGGTTAGCATGGCTGAGGAATAATTCGGATAGCTGACCCTAGAACATTTCCCGTGTAGCCATTCAGCCAATGGATGAGGTGGCTGAGATGGCTCTACGGGCCCTTTTTCCGAAGCCATTTCGTTGTCGAATATCTATGTCTCAAAGTTGGAGGGTGGCTTGCAGATACTTTTACTCCGGTGTGCAACTCGGACGTGATGATGGGGTATCAAGTTAAGCTGCGAGTTGCTTGCTGTTTGAATCCTGTCGGAGGCGCATTCTTTGCAGGTGTATGGTCCTTTTATGAAGCTGAATGTCGAGGTAGAAGCTGCATTCGCATCTATCAATGCCTTCCTTTCCAAGATGTTCGGAATACTGCTTGAGAAAACACCGTACAGGCAAACACGAGATAACCCGACAGAAGATTACCAGTCTATCTAAAGACCACGAACGGTGATCAGCATACGGTAACAATCACAGGGATAAACGCAGCTTGGACACAGAGCTGGTGTGTTGAAAATTGTTAGTAGATCACTGATCAGTCCCTGGACGGCGGTAGGACCTTCAATCCTCCAGGTTTCTGTAGTGGCACCAGCTATTTGTATCTTCTTACCATGTTTGGGATTATTTTCTGCCCAAGTTCATTCCAGACACAACTCTTTTTTTAATTCACTCATGTCATGATTTTTGTTGGATTTCGCGTACTCTTTTTTAGCCTTTTTCTAAACCTCCGAACCCCGCCAAAAACAGGTCTCAGAAAGCACCCGACCGCCAAGTTACCCTCCCCAGTCCCAAGCACCAGCGATATCTTGGTTTAGGTGCTTTGGTGGTGCCCTGAGATCGTCGGCTACACAAAGAAAGGAGCCACAGCTGCGAACGGACGGAGCAGCATTTTCCGCGGATAATCGCTACTACGAGTTCGCATACGTCAGGTGGATTGTTTGTTTCTGTCTGTACGAATAGCTCTGTGCTACATGAACCATCCCCTCACCTAACCCACACCGGCAAGGAGACAATTCCCTACATGTTCTCTGAGAGGGGTTGTAGAGAAGAGAACAAAACACGCACGACATCCCATTTCCCTGGACACTTTTTCCCTTGCTCACTACTCCGTACCTTACTCCGTACTCACAGCTTTTGCGACTTTGCTTGGAAAATCAAACCCCCCGTCCGTCTCCGAACATCATCCTGGACCTTTTTGACATCCACTTTCCCACTCCGAAGCAGCATCAAAACAAAAACAAATACAACAAACCCATAATAAAATCAATACGTCCCGGATAACCTGACGATCCTCTCTCTTCCTCTCTCTCTCTGCCCGTCCCACCAATCTGTATCACTCACCGTCGCGAACCCCCGTCCAACATCAAGCACACACCAAAGACTGAAGCAACATCAACTCAAATTCCCCGTCTCCAAATCGAAACCCGCCCGCGACGCAACGTCCTTTACACTTTGGAACCAAGCAACCTCCAAGCTCCGCGTTTCTCCAGTCTTCATTAAACTCAACCTGCAGGCTGACGACTAGCCCCAATCTGTCCGAATCGCATTCTGCGTCAAGTGCCGCAACCCAGGGGCCTTGAGCTAATCTTAACCTGCGGTTCCTACAGGCTGCGTGTGCCATTCGTCTAGGTATCCTGCCTAGTACCTAGGTATTGGAAGGGGAGTGAGATCAACAAGATCCCGTCGGCGTCCAGTGAACCGGTCCTATTTCCGCCTTGCAGCACCACCATCAGCAGCACACCACCACATCTGCTTAGCAGCAAACCCGTGGGCCGTGGCAAAGGGGGGAAAAGTGGTCTCGTGGCCTGCGATCGACCAACCGGAGACTTGAGACTGGGCAGACGAAAGCCCATAAGCTGCTGCAAAAGCAAGTCATAGTGTCAAGCAAGGGGTGGGCAATTGAGCAAGTTCGCGCATCTGGTCCAACGAGGATTCAAGCGAAGCAGCACGACACAACCACCAACCACCAACCACCAACCACGCAAACCAAGCACCTACGCACCCAAACCAAGTCAACTTTGTATTCGTACCTTACCTTAGGCAAGGGGAGGGCAGCAGTAACTCCATTGTATCCATCCTTGGCTTGCAGACTTTATTCAGCAAAGTACCGTACCGTACCGTACCGTACCTTACCTTACTTGCGCAAGGTACCCGAGAGAGAGAGAGCAAAGCAAGGCAAACAATTCGTTCAGCTGCACTCGACACACCAACGCAGGTACGCCCACACTTCATATCCCTCATCGGCATCTACCACTCTATTCGGTCTTGGATCACCGCACCCACGCACATCGCAACGCAGCTGTCGCAGCCGCACGCCGCACGCCGCACGCCTCGGGATCCAATACCACCTCGAACCTGGCCTGACCACGCGCGAAACCACCCTCGCCGATCGATTCGGCCCCTCGTCCGCCCTCCTTCGCCGGAATCCTGAACCTGGTCCCTGACACCCCTTCCCCTTCCACGCCCTCCTTCTGCTTACCTACGGGAAACTCTTCCACCTCCCTGGCGCGAACCACACCGTCATCCCCCGTCATCCCGCCCGCTCTCCGTTCCCGTCCCCGTCCAGCCCATCCTCTCACACCTCGCTCCCACTCCCGCTACCACTCCTAGGCCCAGGCTCAGCCTCCAAGCCCCCCCCTCCAACTCAAAGACATGCAGCGATCCGGACCAACTCCCACGACCGCCAATGCGCCGTTCTTCTCCTCCTCCTTCTTCTCCTCTTCTTCCTCAAAATCCCGTCCCGGCACATCCTCAGGCGAACCACCAGAAAAGTCCCAGTCCCAACCACCACCGCAGCCGTCCCCCTTCTTTCCGCCGCCCCTCCAACCGCAGTCCTCCGGCCCCAACGTCCTCCTCAAGGACCGCAAGAACTCCTTTGGCCGCAAGACCTCCTTCAGCTCGCCCAACAAGTCCTCCTCCTTGTCTTCCTCCTCCTCCAAGCGCCGCGCCAACAGCTCCAGCTCCGGCGGAGGAGGCAATGTCGTAGTCACCGACCGCAACGTCCCGCCCGCACTCCCCGACTTCGCCCTCGCCGCCGCAGCAAAGATCACCCGCGACGCAGACAACATCCAGAGTCCCGCCTCCGCCGACAGCTTCTCCAGGATGCTGAGCCGTACCCAGACCGGCTCGACGAGCCTGGCGCCCAGCGACCGCCTACAACCACCGCCCACGTCCGCGACACATCCCAACATGTGGCAGTCGAGCGAGTCTGTCGTGTTGCACATGCAGATGCAGGAGATTGCGAACAAGAGGATATCAACGTTGGACTATTTACGGAAAGCGTATGTGCTACCCCTCTCTCTACTTGGGTTACCAATGTCCTAACTATGATTCAACAGACACGAAGGCCGAGTATACTGGTTCAACACAATCCTCTTCGACAAGCCCGACCTCGCCCGCATGCCCTCCTTTGAATCGCGCAAGCTCGCCCGCCGCGCGACAAACTACCTCCTCCTCGGCCTCTCCCTCCCCACAATTGTCGACCTCTACGCAAACACCCCTATCGAGTTCCTCCGCAGCCTCAACAACCTCCTCCAAGAATTCGAGTCCTTCCAACAACTCCACAGCGAAGGCGGCACCTCCACCTCCTCCCTCTCCCGCGCCCGCCTCCCCTCCATGTTCCGCCGCCAGGGCGGCAAATCACGGCGCAGCGCCAGCGGCGCAAACGACATCGGATACCCCCTCGACTCGGACTCGGCGAGCGGCGGAAGCTACGGCGGCATCGGGGGCTCGTCGAGCGCGAGCGCGAGCGTAATGTCCTTTGCGTCGAGCGATAACGATCTGTTGCCGGGCGAGGTGTACACGCACCTGCTCACGCCGTCGCTGCCGTTCGAGCCGGATTTCTACGAGACGTTTGCGACGCTGTGCGAGGTGCTGATCGACGTCTACACGAAGGTGCTGAGCCTGGTGCCCACGCCGCGGGAGACGACGGCGCCCGTGGCGGAGCTGTTTGCCAAGGCGGACGCCAAAGTGCGCAAGATTATCGTGCAGGGCGTCGTCAAGGAGTTTGAGGACAGCAGCAGGTCGCACATCAAGACGGAGGTGGCCAATATCGGCAAGGTTGTGCTCGGTGGGCTCATGTGATGGATGGAACGTATACGGATTATATGGGACCCATGTCTGGAATGATTTGCATTGTTTTGTCTACGGAGTTCTTTCTTTCTTTGGCGCACCCCTTACGGATGATGGATGGTTCATGTTTGAAACGTGAAAGAGATTTTCGGCGCAGGGCACGTTATGACGAGGCTTTGAGATATACCATATTCATGTTTGTTTCTATTCTTCTTTATATATATATATATCTATCTATCTCTGACCTGAGCCATGGGAGAGAAAACATGTCTCAACCTTGATGTCCATTGATAATTGAATATAATTGATTAAAAAAAAAGTTCCAAATGTTCATCAGATACCATAACGCATGTTTTGTCGCTCACATTGGCGGACCCTAAGGCCTCTCACCGTCAGTGCTTGACTCTATAGGTAATCATCATCGAACTGGAAGTGTATCTGTCTCCCAACATCCCCTCGTTGAATCCAGGGCATCATAGACGGGTGAGACTTCCCACGAAGTCCAGAGTGTAGGTGTCTAGCCCCTTTGCGGACCAACAAAGGAAGATTGGGGACGAAACCCTCAAGAGCAAAACCCAAAAGGTTTGGTTTGAACCCCCCTCGCACCAAGAATAAGCCCCATCGAGTAACACGCCCAAACCTCAGTAAAGAGGCTGTGGACGGGCAATCGCATACCTATCGATCTCGACGAAAGACCCTCCGACGAACCCTTGAATTCGCCCGGCAAGCGAAACCCTCCCAACGGCCACCCCGTCATCAAAAGCTCCCTAACCCAAGATCCCCAACTCGCAACTCCCCAGGCGCGGACTCATATCTTCATCCAAAGGGTCCTGGAAAGCGAAAGCAGGGTCTCGAAGGGTAAAGAAGACCGACGATGTAGCGACGGGGCGGGGTGTGAAAGAGCCCATTGTGTCCGGACGCAGGTCTTGGAGGTCAGCCGCTGTGCTTCTATGGCGGCGCGTTTCCGCGGCGTTTTGGCTTCCCCTGTGACAGAGAAGTAACGTGTGTCCGGGGACTTTCTCCCAAAGCTTTCGAATTTGAGACTCCTGTGAGGGAATCTCCGTTTGTGAGCTTCGATGGCGATTTGTCGGACGAGGGGGGTTGAAGAGAAGAAGAAGAGAAGAAAGCAGACGCGAAGCTTGCAGTCTTTTTTATAAAGAAAAAAAAAGTTTCGGAGCTGTAAGGTGGGGCTCGTGTTGTGGCTGTTGCGTTGTGGAGACCTCTCTCTCTGCCTGCCTATTAGCTGAGGTGTGGCTCAAGCGCAGGGACGTCAGGCACCCAGCCTTGTGGCTTTTTGGGCCAATGGAAGGTGGCCATCACTTTTCGCATCGCGACTGCCTTCGTGCCTGGACTGGGAAGCTTCACTCGGACAATTTCCAATAGCTATTTGAAGCTTCAGCAGCCCGCGTCTGTAGCCAACAATTCTCCTCAACAGATATACTGATTGACAGGACAACGCGTGTTTCGCTTTCGAACGACACTCTTCTTACCGCCCACACAAAACCACCACTGCACGTAGCTCGATCGACAACACACCGACAACATGTCCGGCCTGTTTGGCGCCGCATCGTCGGCCTCGTCGAGCAACACGGTCGGCGATCTCAAGCAGGACGTCGCCCTCAACAACCCTCCCGAAGACAGCATTTCCGATCTCGCCTTCTCTCCCGCTCAGAACCAGACCAGCGACTTCCTGGCAGTCTCCAGTTGGGACAAGAAGGTCAGAATATACGAGATTGCACCCAACGGGCAGAGCGAAGGGCGGCACGCCTACGAACACGATGGTCCAGTCTTGGGCTGCGATTGGTCCAAGGTATTATATCTCCGACTCTACATACATATGTAATGAACTCTGGCTAACATTCTTCCAACAAGGACGGCACAAAAGTTCTCTCCGGCGGCGCCGACAAGGCCGTCAAGCTCTGCGATCTGGGCTCCCAGCAGACGATCAAGATTGGCGAGCACGACCAGCCCGTCAAGTCGGTCCGCTTCTTCGAGTCGTCCGGCACCCCGATGGCCGTGTCGGGCTCCTGGGACAAGACGGTCAAGTACTGGGACATGCGTTCGCCGACACCCGCGGCATCGCTGGCCTGCCAGGAACGCGTATACACGATCGACGTGCGAAACGACCTCCTCGTCATAGGAACCGCCGACCGGTACATCAACGTGGTGGACCTCAAGAACCCGACAAAATTTTACAAGACTCTGCAGAGCCCACTCAAGTGGCAGACGAGGGTCGTCAGCTGCTTCGCGGACGCCGCTGGCTTTGCCATTGGTAGTATCGAGGGACGTTGCGCGATTCAGTATGTCGAGGACAAGGATGCTACGTAAGTTTTGATCTCTGGAAAGATGCGAACGAAGTACAGCAGGCGGCTAACACTGCACAAACAGATCCAACTTCTCCTTCAAGTGCCACCGAGACCCTCCCGCCAACAACGTCACCAACGTCTATGCCGTCAACGACATCTCCTTCCACCCCGTTCACGGCACCTTCAGCACGGCCGGCTCTGACGGTACCTTCCACTTCTGGGATAAGGACGCCAAGCACCGTCTCAAGGGCTACCCGCAGGTCGGCGGCAGCATCACGGCCACCACCTTCAACAAGACCGGATCCATCTTCGCGTACGGTATCAGTTATGACTGGGCTAAGGGCTTCCAGCACAACACGCAGGCGTACCCCAACAAGGTCATGTTGCACCCCGTTCAAGCGGATGAGTGCAAGCCTCGCCCGACTATGAAGAAGCGGTAAATGTAGGAAGGGGTCCATTGGTTGGACGAGTTGGATTCACACCCGGATGAGTGGGGTGGGCGGCGTGCGCAAGGTAATTGAGCACAGGACGTAGGGGACAGACGACAAGTAGATGTTATTGCGCCAGGATGGATACCTGTGTAATGTACGAGGAGGGTCCATGAATTCGGGGTTTTCAGTCACTGAGGTGCAAGCAAATGTTAAGGATCGCGAATCATCGCCGCGAAAAGGAGTGTACGGTACCGGACGATACCAAATTGGCAATCAAAAGTTTTAAGAATCATGTCACATTCTCTTTGCAAGTAGATTGTGAGACTTGAAGTTTGGGCTGGATTTGCTCAAGCAAGATCCAAATTTGAGCCATTGAATTTTTTGAAATGCTAGTCGTACCCGATTGTGAATGTCAAGTTGGTGTTCTTACCAACTGAATCGCAATTAAAACCATGTAAACCAACGATAAATGAAAAAAAGAATTGTCTCGACTGCTTCCAAAGCTAGTCCACATACTACATGACGTTGAAAGTAACATCATCCGCTTTGCTGCTTTAGTCACACATCATAACAATCATCCCAACCCTTGCGTCGGAGCACACAGCGTTTCTAATCTTCTTCTCTTAGAAAGCAGGCTTCTGCGACGACCCAACAACGTTATCAACAAGACCCTTCCACAAATCTCTCAAACCGGGCTGATGCGCCTCCGTCTCGGCGGCAGCCTCGCTGTCGTGAGCCCACTTCAGCTCCACGCCGTCCACGCCGAAGCCCTCAACCTCCGTCAAAGCGGCGGCGGTGGTGACGTTTTCGGGGTGTGCGGCAATGATTGAGATCTCAGGCTTGCTGAGCGGGAGAGCGTCCGCGGCGGAGGCGGGGGTCTGCTCGTAGAGAGATTGGTGTTTTGTGGTGAAGGAGTCTGGGAGGAGGGGCATGCGCATGCCTGCGAACTCGTTTCTAGGGACGGGGTCGTAGGAGATGGGGAGGATTGTGAAGTCCATTCCGCCGGCGTTGGTAGAGGATGATGCGCCGGAGGAGAAGGTTTGCATTTGGCGGACGGAGGGGGAGGTCCGGGTTGGTTGGGGGGTTGGGCGGTGGGTTGTGCTTAGGGTGCGGGCGGACTGTGGTGGTGTTGTGTTAGTTGGGGTTTCTTGTTTCAATAGTAGAGCTTTTTGGTGAGGAGAACGCTGCGCGGGGGAAGTGAGGGGACGCATAGAGAGAGAAACATACTTCGTGCTCGCGGGTGCTCCGGTTTTGGAGGAGCTCTGCGTATTTCGGCATCAGGACGGCGCCGTGGTTGACGTTGTAGTGGGACTCGAGGAGGCCGCTGGATCGGCGGGCCGTGGCGGCGGAGTTGATGGAGCGGGTGAGCTTTGCGACGGGGGCAGTGATGCGCGACATGTTGGCGGTTGGGGGGTTGGGGGTTTTGAAGAGATTCCGATGAGTTGGTGGTTGTTTTTGGGGTTAAAGTGCCGACCAGGCTTATAGTTCTGATAGCTGGTTGAAAGAGGTTGGTGACGATGTCTTGAGACTCAGATATGAGGTGAGAGTGAGAGGTTGCTTCAGGCTTGCTGAGTGCGAGTGGCGGAGTAGATGCGTTTGTACGGACGGACGGCAGATATAGTAGACTTGGTGGACGGTTGGATGGAAGGGAATCAAGAGAAGATGGAGGGGGAGTTGCACGGCAGATATACAAACGCACGGAAGGAGGGAAGGGCGGGAGAGAGATCAGAGATCAGAGACAACGAGACAGAGCTTCACTCACACACACCTCACACCTCACACACACACATACGCGCGCTATCTTACCACACGAGCATTCACACACACATGCACACCTCCATGCACACAGGGCGTAGATACACACCCTCTCCTCTCTGTCTGACGACCCCCGGAACAGGAACTGGAACACTGAGAACTGGAACGGGGACTTGGCCAGGGTGGGCCGGCGAATAAGTTCGGACAGGTTTGGATTGGGGAGAGGGTAGGGGCATGGATGGGATGAGATGCGACGGGGTGAGCGGTGGGATGAGATTGAGACAGACACACAGAGAGAGAGAGAGAGAGAGAAGGGGAGGGCGGTCCCAGGTCTGGTCTGGGTTCGGGGATGGGATGGGATGAGAACGGCGGTTGCGGTTGTGCTGATGGACGTGGTGACTGTGTGGTACGGTGACAGAGTAGGCAAGGTAAACGGGAAGAGTTGCATCCTATCTGAACCTACTTTACGAGGGAATCAGAAAAGAAAGGTACTTGCGTTGCTTAGAGACGTGGAATCGGGGTCAAAGTACAGGTCGCGCCCGTTGTCCGTGTAAGAGGTACGAAGGAGATGGATGTACCCGGAGGTCCGGTGAACGGCGGAGGGCAGCCTGCATGGCATGGCATGGCCTTTGGCCTTTGGCGGAGGGTGAGAGCCGGGTGCCGGGAGTGGGTGAGGTACCCTTGCCAGCAGGCACTTGGTATCCGTTTCCGCATACTTTCTGGGCTTGACTTTGTTAGTATAGCTAATGAGTATAGCGCTATTGATCTGTAGAGCTTAGTTGAGCCTGTAAGCTGCCAATGTTGTGGTAAGAGTATACTGCCGTCAGAGTGAGAGTGAGTTGAGTGAGTGAGATGGCCCCCCTGGTAATTGTTGAGGAGGGATCCAATCAGATCAGCAGGGGCCCCAGGGAGAACAAGTCATGGTTATTTTGGTTGGTTGAGTGGGGGAGAGAGACGCACCTCAATGTATGTGTCGGCATTCTGCCTCATGGGTGGGAACGCTATTCATGCCACCACGCATGCACATAAGGCGAGTCTTGTTTAGTCTGTTCCCCGCGGATGCAGTTGGTCTTGTCCTTCTAGTTTCCAGAGGAGCCGACGAACTCTACAGTGAGCTACGAGTCGCGAGGCAAGATCACGTAGACTACGAAGTTACATGGGCAAGTCCATCGTCAGACTGGCTGTACGTAGCTTGGTGGGCATTGCGGATGAGCACCCGTAGTGGCGACCCTATTTTCCAACTATTATACAACAGAAATCCAAGCAAGAGTCGGGGAGCACTCAGCAGTCTGGGCACCAGACCGCCCCGATCTGCGCGCGGAGCGCCGCGTGAGCTGACGACGGGAGGGGAATGGCGCGGGTGTGGCATGTATTTCCTGCCAACCTACCCCAACTCCCCTCAGAGCTCTCAGGGATTTTGTAAACTGCAGTTGCTGTTACCGTCACCGCTCCTGGATCTGGGATCTACTGGCGCTGGATTCGGGTTCTGCGTTATTGTGGTGGTGGTGTGTGGAACGATACTTACCTTACAGCGACCTCCCGCGGAGTCGGACACAGATTCTAACCGTGCCAATCGTGCCAATCTAGTACCGTTCTGTGGAGAATGGAACGGCTGCTGTTTGCAGATTCACTATGACAGTGGGCCCAGTACTCTATCTAAACTTGGCAGGAAACGAGGCGCTGGAGACAAGAGAGACATATCCATCGATGCGCAGAGAAGAGAGAGAGAGAGAGAGCAAGGATAGGGCACGTGTATGGGATGAGCACGTCCAGGCAAAGGAAGACTCTATCCGTGGAGCCTGGACTGGGTTCGGTGGTTCACTTGGTTTCTTCGAGGTGGTCGGGTACTGCGATGAAGCAGCTTCGTGACCCTGCCAAGGCGGGCACCGGACGGGAGGTAAGCAGTAAGGTAGGAGTAGGCGAGCGAGGATGGTGCTTTGGGAGACTGGGTTGCCATAGCGCTTCTGTCCTTGGAGAGGAGGGTGGAAGATTGAGCGAGAACGGCCGAGCCTATTCCGCCAACCCCAACCCAGAAACCTATCAAATTGGCTGTTGGTGTCACTGTGCAGTGGTTTGCTTGGTTGTTCGAGTCTAAAGTAGTGCCTACTGCGAACTGGCTTTCGGGTGTCAGATTGTCATAGTTTCAATCGTGATGCCAAGTTCGATGATCGAAGAGACGAGTGAGTCGTGGTGGTGTGAAGGCGAGGATGGTGATGGAGGGGGGATGACGAGCGGTTCCCTCCAAGACGTTGACAGTGAAGATGGAAGAAACGGCGTTGGTCGAGCAGACGAAGCAGACTCAGAGGCAACGGCGATAGCTTGATGTCAGACAGACGCGTTCCAACGTCCCCATGGCTCTTGGGGTGTTCCCGGTGATACCGATAAGGAACGGGCTGGGTGTTGTTAGACACGCCCTCCTCAACAGAAATAGAGACATCCATAACCCTTCCAAGCCTGGCTGGTCCCTGGACAGATTGTCACAGTGGCAGAGCGGGAAACCCAGATCCCAAGATGGGATCTCAAGGGCCCGTCGCATGATAGAGTCCTCTGGACGCGCCAGTCAACACCTACGGATACCGGTCGCTGACCAATGCTACGGGAGTTTAGGCACTGTTACGTGTCGGGCTCCACGACTCGGTGTCGATGTTTGTGATGATTTTCAGGGACGGCATTAACTTGAGAATATGGCTATGCATGAATGCAGATCGCGCGGCGCCTTCCGTATTCATCGAAAGGTCAGGTATCCATCAAAATGCTTGTTGAGCTGAGCTGGCATGGCTGGCTCACAGGCTGTGCACTGGGGAAGCGTCCATGACTCCTTGTCGAGTGTCGACTACAGTTTCCACTTGAAAATCAAGAGAAGCTTGGCTACGACAAGATTGACTGGCACTGACAGCGCGTGTTGACTTCGCCTTGACAGTTTCTAGGTCCCTGCTTGGTGCTTGGAGGGGGAACTCGAGGCGAGCAGGAACAAGGAGACAGAAACGGGGGACAGGCAAAAAAAACCTAAGGACAGGGAATTTTGGAAGGGAAACCAAAAGCTTCGAGACGTTGAGGAGCTTGGGCCAGCTGCGGGTCCCCGGTACATGCACGCCGGCTTCCCGTCCCTTTGCCCCCACTCACACCACGCTACGTACCAGTGCTTACTGAAGGTGCCTTAGTAAAGGTACGAGGATACTTCTCTCTCCGACAATCCTCTCGGTCAACAGCCTAAGCAATGGAGGAAGCCTCCAACATGGCCATTTGAACGGAGTACAACACTCAGCAGCCAACTCACACTTCGCTCTCACACCCGCGCACCAGAAACCACAGACGCACCACTGACGCTCGCCATTGCTACACCTTGCTCTGGCGGGTCAGGGCCCACTGGACGAACCGTCAGACTCGCTCAGGGCTAAGGCACGGCTGGTCTGCCACTTGAAGATTTGTTGACCGAGACGCGCATTGGCGTCCTTTTTTCATAGTCTCCATCCTCGCTATGATTCTCTCTCTTCAGCAACGGCTGGCTTGGCCATCGTAGCGCTTCTCGTTCCTGTTTTCCTCGTCCGTTCTTGGTTTCTCTCGTCGAGCTTTCGTCCTGGACTCTTGACTCTTTGGATCGCAGAGTTCTCCTTTCGCCGTGGTCGCCCTGGGATTGTCCCAAAGAAGCGTCGTAACATAGGTACCGCCCTGCCCTGCCCTGTCACGCCTGCCAACCAAGACATGCTGGGGCTAGTTAGCGTAGGTATTCCCCTGCCGCTGGGGGACCTGCAACCCCATGATCGTCCTTGTCGGCTGGGCATGCCTGGATGGGGTTATCTCGCTCGACATCACTGGCCAGCCGCCCACGGCCAAATGGCGGACAGGGCGAACCGTTGAGTCTTGACTCTGGGCTCTTGGACTAACCCTCCGAAGATCGCACTGAGCCAAGGCCAGTCTATTTGCCTACCAATATGGTGGAAATTGCACCTGGGACAGTGCATCAAGGTATAAACAAGTTGACGCGCAAATACACAGGGGGAAGCTACACACTACCACGATACGCTGGTGGTTGGTTGGCAAGCTAGGAACTCGAAGCTCAGGGGAGCTCCATAGCTTCTTGGGCTCACCGCTTGGGGTTCAGATCCACCGTCCCGGGGGTGTTTGTGCCGCTGCCGCAGGTCGAATTACTCACTGAATTGGCGTCAGTATGATTGGCCACAGAAGACGGACGATCGGCGCATGGCCAGATCGTTGGGAAACCTTGCCAGAATCCCATGTCTGTCTCGAAATGTCCACCGTCACAGACGGCGACGCACGACAGTTGTACGGCAATCGTTCTCCGACTTGAGAATGTTTGACGGTGCAGATTGCCAGGTTCTGCGGGTAAGCAAAATGGCGCATCTTGGATCGGTCTTGTGCGCCTCTACGCGCCTCTACTCGGTGCGAACGGCACCTTCAAAATCATTCCTCTCTCGCCCGCGTATAGTTCACTGCCAATCCTTGAAGCTTATGCAGGGTGTGGCAAGCCATACTTCAGACGGCGTCTCAATCTGTTGTTCGCTGTCCGAACTAGGCCTCCGAACAACTCGGCGATATTCACCCCTCCTGACTCCCATGAAGTCATGAACAAGACTCCATCGATACGACAAGAACCTGATTCATGAAGAATCTTCGAAAATGGATCCTTGATGACGACGGCAAGGAGAAGCGCCGAAGAAGGAGGCCTGGAATCCCGAACGTTCTGATACTTGCGCCCATGCAAGCGGACTGATTAAACCCGAGAAGAAGAGGTCGGAGAGCGAGGTATCTATCGCCGAACATCAGACCAACCCGTCGCCGTGAGGGTCGTTCGGATAATTCTTTAATGGCTGGAACCACCAAAAAGACACACGAATCAGGGCCGAGTCTGTGCGAGGGAAGAGTTCTGAGAGGAACCACTGGCCCGGTACCTCGATCAAGGTAAGGCCCTGGAGTCTGTTCTTTCTGGCGTGTGTCTGGTAATTCTGGTTCGACTCTTGTTATTCCCCAGCGCCGGTATTTTTAGTAGCCTATGGCGTCTCGGACGGGGCGACGGCCGTGCGACGACGTCTGCCGCTCTCGTGTATGAAGTTTGATTCTTGGACCCAGGTTGGTTATGCTGGGAGGACTGACAGGATGCTTCTGCTCGGCTTCTTTGACAAATTTGTACCTTGAACGAAGAACCATACTGTGGAAATCCATTATCGGGAATCCCTTGGAGAGCTCCCTCATGACAATTGGATGAAGGCGAGTGGCTTGACTGATACACGCCTCATCTGCATCCGGCCACGCCGCGGATCTCTCACGTAGTGACCTTGATTGGCGTCTACATGTGGCGCGGTATCGATGGCCTCGCTCTACTTTTTTGCCTTTTCGAATGCCTACTTCATGTGTAAGTACGCATATGTTCCATGCAAATGCAAATGCAACGCTGTCTGAAAAGGTAGGTATGTATGCGCGCCGACAACTGAGATATCAACACGCACAGATAAGGGATCGTAAAAAAGAAAGCATGCCGCCGAGCCTGACTTATTCGAGATTGGTGATCAGGATCGCGTGATTGGCATCCAGGCACTCGGGAGTTACCTACCCTACTCCTAACATATCTGAGCCTCACATGTTGGAACATTGAGTGAGGCGAATGAGGTGCGGGCGATTTCACACTCACCGCTCATTCCAATTCTGTCCCCAATCCGCGAATCCGAGGTGCCATCTTCACCCAGTACCCAGTCACATCTCATGATCTCAGACACGCAGATTGTCAGGGTGAATTCTACGTTTCGGGGCGGTCGCGGCGAGGATACCGGACGCGGGAGCTTGTCTAAGATTAGAGATTGTCTCTGGCACGCGGTGGCCGCGGCCAACGATACATCGTTAAAGCCGCTGTGGCGTTGATTGTCTACGAGCTGTGATAATGGCGTTTGAAACATAGAGCGACGGGCTGGTGTGGCAGATGTCATCTATTCGAGATCCGCGGATGGGCAGAGAGACGGGCCGGGCCTGGGAGATGGATGGACATCGTCGTAACAACCTTTTTGGCGTGGGCCTCCCCCATACCTTGCCTACCTATCCGTATTCTCCAGCCCTTCCTAGGGAGCGCAGCTCGGAATTACGAAGATCCAATCATTTCGCCTCACCCCACCCACGTGTTTGGCCGCGTTGCGGGCGGGCTGGCGAAAAGGTCTCAAACGGGGGCGGGTGTGGTGTGTCTCTCTCAACAAGACCTCAAACTTCTGCCATCTCATTCCGGGGGCGTGATAAGTCTACGGAGTACAGGGGGAAACATGCATAAACGCGAACAGCCAATCATGGTGTCTGAAACGGCGGGCGGTCCGGAGCCGGGGATGGGGTCGCCGGCTCCGGCTTTTATTTCGCTCGGCATGGTTGTCATTGATGAGCTCCGCTTCCCGGACGGGAGAATTCTTTGTGATGTTCCTGGCGGTTCTGGGTTTTATGGTAAGTGAAGCTGTGAAAGTCGAGTTCGAGGTTTCATCTATTGCTGTCTTTTTCTTATCATGTTGTTCTCTTGGAAAGGATCTCGAAAAAGTGAGACCCGGCGTCTGACACTTGACAGGCACCCTCGGCGCACGTCTTGCCGTCCCGGAAAATGAGTCTGCGACCGTGTGCTGTGTCATCACTGCTGGGTCTGACTTCCCGACTGCTGTGAGGCAGCAGATCGAGGGATGGGGTGTTACCGTTCACTATGATGAGACGCCGAATAGACTGTCTACGAGAGGTCTTTTGGAATATGAGAATGATGCGTTTGGAAGTGAGTTCGCAGTATCTCCGGTTGTATGAAACAAGTATCCAGATTAACATCGACTCGCAGAAAAGACATTTCGATATACCGTGCCACCTTTGCACCCTGATCTGGCCCGGCTTCCTGAACCTCTTCTTCGGTCCTCGGTGGTTCACACCCTAGCGACGCCAGAAGATCTTGAGCGCCATATGGAAGTTCTTACGAGCCCCCACGGTGAAACGGAGAACTCAAATTCCTTGATCGCATGGGAAGCCTCACCTATCAACATTCACAACCGCGAAGCCGAGCACTTAAGAGCCCTCCACCTTTCAGATATCTGTTCACCAAACGACCATGAACTCCTGCGTATGAAGGACATACACGAGGGCCCTGGGATACCCTATAACAGAGAACTGATCGAATACCATGCCACCAACCTCTCCAGTGGTATCAAGGCATCGGGGCATTCTGCATTGCTCGAGGAAGTGGGGGACAGACCGCGGGCCACGGTCATCAGGTGCGGCGAACAGGGCTGTCTCACGATCCCCCGGGGCGGCAACCCGATATGGCTTCCCCCTTTCTATGACCATGGCTCTTCGAAAGTCCTAGATCCGACAGGCGCCGGGAATGCGTTCCTCGGAGCGTTTGCGGTTACTTTCGAGAGGACGGATGACGCGGTGCTCGCGTCCGCGTATGGATCTGTAGCGGCTAGTTTCGTTATCGAGCAGATTGGTCCGCCGCGGAGGGAGGTCATCGACGGCAGAGAGTGCTGGAATGGGGAGGCGTTTGAGGACAGGTTGAGACAGTATCAGGAAAAGGTCGCGACGTGGCCGACCGATGTAGGACCGCAGAGCAAGCAGACATAGAACCACAGTATGGTCGTAGAACGGATCGAGAGCTCCTGGTGGTCAACTGGGTATCATAACGAGATTCTAAATTTCCCGACCTCTAAATGCTTGATAACACTGCCACTCGCCCAAATCGGTATTCTATATTTTCAATCTTTTTTCTTTCGCCAGCTCATCCTCGCCTCTCACCGGATAACCTGCGTTCCCTCAGCGGGCTCCAGAATCTTCCACTCGCAGCCGACGTTCTTATCGGCGTTGTTCTCCCTGAGGATCTTGATAATCTTATTGGCAATCTCCTCAAAGTTGCTCGTGGCGAGCGCGAGGATGGTGGGACCCGCGCCGGAGAGGCAGACGCCGAGGAAGCCCGGCTGCGTGCTGGGGGACATGCCCTCGACGATCTGGCTCAGGCCCGGGATGAGGGTCTGGCGGTAGGGCTGGTGGATCTTGTCTTGCATTGCCAGGTGGATGAGTTCCGGGTCTGGGGGGGAGGTACCCAGGGCTACGGGGAGGAGAGCTATTCTCTGCATGTTGAAGGTCTGTGATTTGAGTTAGTCGATGACGGGATAAAAGGCTTGGGGAAGACTGAGCGGTTTAGGAGGCACTTACAACATCGGGGCGGGTATAGTGAGGTGGCAGTACTTCACGGGCGAGGTGAGTGGGAACCTGGAAGTCGGGGATGATGGCGATGGCCTTGATCTCCTTGGCCCAGGGGAACTTGATGTGGTGTCCGATGCCGTGAGGCGGCTCCGGCGGGGTCTCGCCCGTGTCGACGCCGCCTGCCGGGGCGGGCAGGACTTCGCTGAGGGGGATCTCGATGCGCTGGACGTCTTCGGGCTTCAGGGGACGGAGGTAGGTGCCGACGAAGCCGCCGTACAGCGAGGCGCCGACGTTGTCGGGGTGTCTCTCTGGTTTGCTTGTGAGTAATACTGCACTGGGGATGTTGGGGGTACCAACACTAAAGACAGGGAATAACTCACCAATCATCAGACAGAAGTCGAATAGTCTGTCCAAGCTGAGGTGATCCAGGTGTCCGACCTCCTTTCCGAGCATGACGCCGGCAACGACGGCGGAACCGGAGCTACCGAGGCCGCGGCCGAGGGGGATGGGGTTCTTGATGTGGACATGGGTCTCGACGGGGAACATGCGCTGGCCGTGGCAGCGCAGGACGTAGAGGGCGACGCGGGTGATGAGGTTGACGGAAGGGTCGAGGCTGATGTCGGAGGAGCCCTCGCCTTGGCCCTCGTAGGTGAGGCGGCAGTTGAGGGGTTCCGAGGAGGACGTGTTTGAGTGGTCGACGGTGACATGCAGCTCGAGGTAGACGGAGAGGGCGAGGCCGATGACGTCGAAGCCAGGGCCGATGTTGGCCGAGGACGAGGGCGTCTTGATCACGAATATCTCTTTGGTCATGGTGGGCGAGGCTGGCGGACGGTGTAAGTTGGTTGGATGAGGGAAGGGGTGAGTGTGTGGGCTGAGGATTTGAGATGAGGTGAGGGGTTCAGATCGACTCGGTGAGGCGGGGTTGAAGCTTCACAGCAATCGATTGTCGTCCCAATGAAGGTTATGGAAGGGATCTGAGATACCTTCTGGTGGCTTTTACGTGAGATGAGGATGAATTCTCGCGCAGAAAATTGAAAATGAGTGTGAGTCTATCTCAGTGTCGCTTGAAATGGCGTCGTTCGTGACTCAAAAAAATTGGCGTCGCCCGATGACCGGAGCGTCTCAGCGGCCCGGCGCTGCTTCCTGGTGGGGTGAAGCCCTACAGTGTACACAGGTACGTCCCCCTCGAGTGCGGGGTGTCCCTCCGGGCCGCCTTTGGCCAATGAAGCCGCTACAACTAAGAAGTGCCTTCCAATGCACGGTCAGCTCTCAGCGCAGTGTCACAGTGTCTTATCGCCCTGCTCCAAGGCTGAAGATCCTCCACCCAGCGCACCTCACCTCACTGAAATGAGGTGACCGTACCTGAAGCTCTATCTTATCTTATCGCGTAGCCTCTTCCTTCTCATCCAATTTCCTTTGACTTTCTCTGCCCGGAGCCTCTTGCCAATGACAACTGCATCTTTCAACTACATATCATGCCTCATCGCGGGGTCAGGCTGTGTGACATACTGCTCACTGCTCTCAGCTTTCAACTGACTTCCAGAAGCTGGCGGCATCTGTTGCCTTTTAACTTCTCGACTTACCAACACAACCAGCCTCGTCAACAAACTGCCAAGAGTTCCACACTCGGTCAAGATGCTCGTCTGATGATAGCAATACCCCAGGCGGACCACAGAAGTGTAAATCTCTTGAGGAGCTCCTCGTGATCTATCACAGCGATTTAGATATCATTCTCTGAGAAAAGTTGGGACGTCATCCGTATTAATCTATTCTCTTCCCCGGCTTTATATTAGCCCATCCCCATACTCCACCTCGTATCGCCGTCTTGCTACGAGCAACTCCCCTTCGGGTAGTCCCCGAGACTGCAGACAGCCGAGTCAGTAGCCTGGCTGGGCATCTTTCTCCCAATACTCGAAATGATCGTGGCTCTCTTCACGAGAATCCGCCTTAAGCACGAAATGTACTTCCGAAGGACTCGATACCAGAAGGGTCCTCACAGTGACGACCATTCACCGCCTCCCTCGTCGAAGATCTATCGGAAACTCCCAAAAGCAAGCGGAGATCAGGACAAGAGCTCGTGTTCTGCCGAGCCAACCGCATACTCCACCGCCCATCGCAAATGCTAGTCAATCGCATCGGAAAGCTCCATTCTGGAGTTGTGGAGCTACGGATGGAGATTCACTTTTTGTGCAGATGCCACAAGCGTTGTGGCCATGACCAACATCTATTCTCAGCTCAAAGACGATCACTTAGAAGAGCATCACGAGAAAAGGGCGGCGAAGCTCGGATACACCGGACACACCGCGGACGGCGAAACAGCGACTAACACAGCGATCGGCCCATTTGTCGCAGACGAGTGAGACTGCGCGTGCTGATCCGCGCTTGCGCGCTTGTAACGTTGCTCGACGCCGCGGATGGTCAGCGTGAAGCGCTCCTTATGCCAATAAACGGAAGGCGAATGACGGCTAAGGGCTACCAAGCTGCCCACTGCTTCGCCATCATTAGCGAGCTACGATTTGTTAGACTCAGCGCCGGTGCTCACTGGCGTTGGGATCTCTCCTCTTCATACTGTGCTCGTGGCTGCGGTAAGTAGGTCTGACTTTTGGGGCTCATCTGAACGTGGGATGGCGCCCGCCACAGCCGTAAGCCCATGACGCTCGACGTTTGCATCGCATAACGCCAGCCCCAATCCTCCGAGGATGCATGCCCCGACCACTCGGATTCGGAATATTCATGTCAAGTCTTTTTTTTCCTCTACCTGTACGACGAGGGAACAGTAAGGTCGCAGCGGGCAGTGGACGCATGCGTTGGCGAAGAAACCCTTTCTGGCGACCAGAAGCAACACGAGAAAAAAAAGAGCCACCTGACGTTACGTCCCGCCGGCATTGTGTGGGGAAGACCAAGAGATCAACACCTGTTGGCGGGAAAGTCGCCCGACGCACAAATGAGCCAAGTTCTACATGTTGAATCGAGGAGACTCCTCTGCGACGGCCCAAACAAGTTGAGAACGACGTCAAAAACGAACAAAATTCTTGGTTCCCAAGAGCATACGTTGAGTTGTGATAGTCATATTCGGAATCAGTCTATTTCTCCCTTCTCAAGCGGCTGGGAGGAAATAGAGGCTGGCAAACCGGGGCAAAGAAGCGGAACCAGGGAATGCTAAACCCGAATAACCTTAGCGGTGTTCAATTGCTAAAAACAGCCCAGGATGACAGCCCTGTCGCATGCACCGGTCAACTACACACCGTCGCCGGTCCGTTGCAGCAGCAGCCAATTCGAGGCATCGCGTGTTTGCTCCCGCCCCATGCCATGAGCGTGAGCCCCCCAACGGCGCTGGGAAATCGGGGCTAGTGAATACGAGAATAATCCTCGCCTCCTTCTAGTGGCCCTTTCCCCACGTCAATAAACCAGATCTGTGATCGGCAGTGCAGGTGGTGCTTTTTTGTGTAGACTACTATGCAGTACGGAGTAACTCTCTCTTCCCTTGCTTCCCGTTAACTGCGCCGCTCAATACGAATTGTAGGAACCCTGGGGAAGGCTTGACCCCCTCCGGCAGTCATCCCATACGATGTGACATGTAGTATGGAGTCCTCGCCAAGCTGGCCAAGGGTCCTGTTGCCGGCAATGTCACGACATGACGCTATTGCCGGAGAGACCGCAACGTCATGGTTGTCTTTTACCCGCCTTCTTGCTATGTGTGTCGTTGGAGACCATGATCCGCTTCGGTTCGGGTCTGGTGATGGAGCCCAAGGTAGTGAAGAGGCTGATCATTGTTAGGGATGGGCTGAGATCGAGGCTGTATAAGAAGAGACCAGAGACTCGCCTCATCCGATTTACTTCCCACTCATCCTCATCAGCTTCTATACCAGCTTCTACAACTACTACAATCTCACAACTCCAAAAACAAGCTTCCAAAACTCCATCTGCACCACCACCACCACCACCACCACCTTCAAAATGCAGTTCTCCAACCTCGTCACCATCCTCTCCTCCGTCGCCGCCGCGGCCGCCGTCTCCGTCTCCTACGACACCGGCTACGATGACGGCTCCCGCTCCCTGACCGCCGTTTCCTGCTCCGACGGCGCCAACGGCCTCATCACCAAGTACGGATGGCAGAACCAGGGCCAGGTCGCAAAGTTCCCCTACATCGGTGGCGCTGACGCTATTGCCGGCTGGAACTCCCCCAGCGTAAGTTTTGCTCTTCACACCTCATCTCTTCGCCAACACTCGTTAACACACAAACGATAGTGCGGCACCTGCTGGCAACTCACCTACAACGGCAAGAGCATCAACGTTCTCGCCATCGACCACGCCGGCTCCGGCTTCAACCTTGCTCTCGGCGCCATGAACGACCTTACCAACGGTCAGGCTGCTCAGCTTGGTCGCATCGATGCCCAGGCTACCCAGGTCGGCCTCAATGCCTGCGGTCTGTAGATTACGACAACAATGACGAACCAATGTGTTTTTAACGACAAGAACGGCATATTAATCAGCATCAAATAACTGGAGGGTGTTCGATTGGGAGAACACCCGACATTGCATGGAACCGGCGCTATTCAATCCTTTGGCATATGCATATCACGATACATTCCTTACATAGAAGCATAATCAATCATAATGAGACGGGGCTAGCTGCCACTGTCTATCTGCATTAAATTAGTTTTCCAGCGTCTCGGGTGACTTAATCTTGTTTGGTAATGGTAGGGTTACCGTGAATCTTTAGGTATTTAACCATCTTGATTTTGGTCTTTCCATAGCGAGCTTTTCTCACACTTTTCAAGCCCACACTAGACATGGTCTGGCACTTGGTCATGGGTTGTAACAATGGTCATAGCCGAAGTCGCGGCTTTATATGGGGCGTTTGCTGCATTGAAAGTCCATTGGTCTGATTTGCGTGGCACAGAACCTCTGCCGTACGATTAACCGACTTTGACGGGTAGCCTATCCGCTGGGAGTATATTTGAACTTATATAATTTCATTGACACAGTGGGAGTAGGGTATCCACTGATGCAGTGTATCTATACTATGTTAAGCTGACAGAGTAAGGCTTTCCGTCCGAGCAATCGGTGACGAGACAAATATAAAAACCAAATACCTAGGTACTTCACTATACTGAGAGGCATGTGAAACCCAGCCTCATCAGCCTTGTCTCGCAACGCATTACACAGGCCTGGAGCAGCTCATTGCAGCTGACGAGAAAAAGAAAATGGATCTACGTGAGGGCAGATGGAGTTATTCCATATCGAATTAGAGCGTGGCGTCACTGCAGCCGCGGCACCCGCCCGATGTTCAGCCGGAACCGGCCGAAGTATGGAGAAACCAAAGCCGGGTCCGTGTCGGGTAAAGTGGAGCTAATAGTCCGGTGATTTGAAAGTGTCGGTGAAGAAGCTCGGCATGGCATGGCTCGAAACGAGACCGAGCCCACAATTTATGCGGCATCTTGTTGAAAATTCTTCTCGCAAAACCAATCCCAAATGGAGGCCTCTGCTCATTTACCTTAGTATGAGGTACGTGAAGCTGCACTTGGGGGAAGCCATGCTGGTAGCTGCAGAGGGCATGAGGATGGACTCCTCCCGTAGGACCATAGACTTGACAACAGCAAGACATCAGGACTCGGTTACACCCTGTTTGGGGTTTCAGAATTCAGACAAATACTTCCAAGGGGGGCAAATATATATTCCATTAGTTGCAACGTTGATTGACTGCAGTTGAACACCTAAAACTAGCAAGGTGAGCAAGCACCAAGGAGTGTGATCTGGATGAGCCGCGCCTGTCTTATTGCCTATTATGGTTTAGCAAGCTCATTGTATTACCCAAGACAGATTGACCAGGCATTCTGAAGACAAATTCATAGGTGCCGACATGGATGATGGAGGTGAACAATGCAAGTGAAGATTCGAGAGTCAAAGAGCACGTGAATGGAGGGGCAGAACGGGTACGTACCGAGAAGCATGTTGTCGTTACGCATATTCTGCAGGCGCGTAGGAAAAGTTGAGGAGGGGTACCTGGGCTTGACCCCGCCTTGCATCAATTTTTTTTTTTCCTTCAGGCTTCGATGCCTTCTACCCCTCCTTATCTTATCAGTGGTGGCGGGGCTCATCTCGAAATTTTCACGCTGGTCCCCTAAAATTTTGTGTGGTGCAAGTCCGCGGTTGCCTCCAAAGCTGTCATTTGGCTGGTGGTTTTATTATTTTCTCATTATTTTTATTTTATATTTTTTTCGTCGTTGCGGCGTGTCATAGGTGGTTCGGGCATCAACAAAACAACTGGCCGACACACCCCGTCCTGGTCCTTCTGTGCTTGGATAAAAAATTCAGTTGCGCCGGGCCTTTACTTCCCCTTCCTCTCCCCTTCTCACCTCCCTCTCTCTTTCTTCCCTTCTTCTTCCCCTCCTCGTCTTCTCCTTCTTTTGCGCATAGTTGTGAGGACGACGAGACTCCAACAGAACCTCAAGATGGACAAAGGAAACTTGGTCCAGCTGCTCCAAGCGAGCCAGATTCGTAAGTTACCTTACTCAACTCCCCTTCGCTTTCTCCATCGCCCTGTGCCACCCCGGCCGCAAACCTGGTCGAGCCCGTCTGCCTCATTTCGTCGCCCTCGCTTATTTTGCCTCGTGCTTTTTTCGCCTATAAATTTTGCTTTTTTTAATCCGATCCATCACATCTAATTTTCCGCGAAATCTGTCTTGCTAATCTCTTCTTTGCTCTCTCCAGCCGACACTGAGAAGGTCAAGGCCGTCACGGCCGAGCTCCAGAAGAACTACTACTCCAAGCCCGAGTCTCTTCTGCTTCTCATCGAGATTACCGTCTCCCACGATGACGCCGCCATCCGACAGCTGGCCTCCGTCCAGGCTCTGCGCCTGACCCCCAGACACTGGACCAAGATTGACGCCTCCCAGCGCGAGGCTGCCAAGAAGCACATTCTGGACAGCATTCTGAGCGATCAGTCTGCTCCCTCTCGTCACTCCAAGTCGCGCCTTCTCGCTGGAGCTATTGGTCTCGACCTTGAGGATGGCGACGGCCAGGACTTCGTTCGCGGCCTGTTGTCTCTCAACGTTGCCGACAACGTCGCCCACCGCGAGGTTGGCTCCTACATCCTCTTCGCTCTGCTCGACAACGACCCCACCCACTTCACGGAGCAAGCCCAGCAGCTTCTGGGCCTGGTCCAGAAGACCATCGTCGACCCCGCGAGCGCCGATGTCCGTCTGAACTCTGTCAGATCTATCGGCGCTCTTCTGATGATCATCGACCCCGAGGAGGATACCCAGAGCGTTCAGCTCGTCCAGCAGCTCGTCCAGCCCATGGTTGAGATCCTCAAGAACGCCATCTCTGAGGGCAACGACGACTACTACCGTGATGTCTTCGAGGTCTTCCAGTCTTTCCTGGCTTTCGACTCCGCTTTCTTGGGTCCCCACCTTAAGGACCTCATCCACTTCATGCTCGAGCTCGCTATCAACAACGAAGTCGAGGAGGAGGCTCGCTCGCAATCTCTCGCTTTCCTCAGCCAGTGCGCTCGCTACCGCCGCATGAAGATCCAGGGCATGAAGGACATGGGTGCCCTTCTCATGGTCAAGAGCATGCAGATTGTCACCGAGATCGAGACTGACGATGATGATGACGAGAACTCTCCGGCCAGAACTGCCCTGGCTCTCATCGATCAGCTGGCCAACGACCTGCCCCCTCGCCAGGTCATTGTACCTCTGCTGGAGCAGTTCCCCCAGTTCGCCCAGAACCCCAACCCTGGCCACCGCAAGTCCGCCATGCTCTCTCTCGGCACCGCTTCCGAGGGCGCACCCGACTTCGTCGCCACCCAGATTCAGCCTCTCCTGCCCATCGTTCTCACTTTGCTGAACGACCAGGACGTCTCCGTCCGCCACGCTGCTCTCGTCGGCCTCATCCACCTCGCCGACGAGATGGCTGATGAGCTCGCCCCCAAGCACCGCGAGCTTATCGGTGCCCTGCTCACCAACCTCGAGGCCGTCGTTGGCTCAACCGATAGCCAGAGTGTCAGAGTCATCCGTGCTGTCTGCGGTGCGCTTGACTCCCTCATTGGTGAGGGCCTTGAGGATGACCTCATTAAGGAGTTTGGCCCTAAGCTCATTGTCCCCATGGGCAAGCTTCTCCACCACGAGGATTTCTCCGTCAAGGGTGGTGCTGCCGGCGCCATTGGCGCCATTGCTGCCGCTCTTGGTCGCGAGGAGTTCAAGCCCTACTTCGCTGAGGTCATGGGCGCCCTTGGCCAGTACGTTGCCATCAAGGACGGCGAGGAGGCTTTGAACCTCCGCTCGGCCGTCTGCGACTCCATGGGCCGCATTGCCGACGCTGTTGGCGCCCAAGAGTTCCAGCCCTACGTCATGGACCTCATGAAGGCCAGCGAGGAGGCTCTCAGCCTCGACAACGCTCGCCTCAAGGAGACTAGCTTCATCCTTTGGGCTTCCTTGTCCAAGGTCTACGGCAACGACTTCTCCCACTTCCTTCCCGGCGTCTTCAAGGGTCTCTTTGACTGCCTTGAGCTCGAGGAGGAATCTCTCTCAATCCCTGGCCTTACCGAGGAGGACATCCCCGAGGGTCTGCTGATCTCCAACGGCAAGAAGCTTAACCTGAAGGCTGCTGCTGATGACGATGAGGAGGATATGGACGAGGATGCCGACTGGGAGGATCTTGAAGACTTTGCCGGTGTCACCGCCGTCGCTCTTGAGCAAGAGATCGCGCTCGAGGTTCTTGGCGATGTCATCACCCACTCTTGCGATGGTGCTGCCATTGAGAAGTACCTTGCCGATGCCATGGGCAAGGTTTCTCCCCTTGCGCAGCACCCCTACGAGGGAGCCCGCAAGGCTGCCATTTCTACCCTCTGGCGCGCCTACGCCCGCGTCTGGCAACTCTACGAGGAATCGACCGGCGCCAAGTGGGAGGCTGGCTACCCCCCCAAGCAGAACCCCGGCCAGGTCATCAACGATCTCGGCCAGTCTGTTGTTGAGGCTACTCTCAGTGTCTGGGAGGAGGACAGCGAACGGTATGCACCCCATCGTCTCTACTTTACTTCCCCGTTCCCCCGCCCTAAAGGATGAGTAACTCTCGTTATACCCAGCTCACTCAGACGCACAAAGTGCGGTTGCTGAGAACACGATTGATCACGTCTGATTCATTGGGCATCTTCATCATTTTCATGGCCAGCATTTAATCGAGCATTTTGCTGACGTTTCAATAGTTCTGTCATCACTGAGATCAACCGTAACATCGCCGCCACCCTCAAGTCATGCGGTCCCGCCATCCTTACACACAACGAGCTGCTCAAGAGCAGCTTGACTATCCTCGGCTGTCTCATCACTCGCTCGCATCCCTGCCAGATGGATCTCGGTGAGGAGGAGGAGGAGGAGGCTGCCGAGGGCTCCTCTGAGTTCGACTGGCTCGTCATTGACACCGCCCTCGACGTCATTCTTGGCCTCGCCACTGTCCTCGGCAGTGACTTCGCCGAGATGTGGAGGGTTTACCAGCAGCCCATCCTCAAGTTCGCCAGCTCCCAGGAGTCTCTCGAGCGTTCCACTGCCGTTGGCGTCATTGCTGAGGCTGTCAAGTACATGGGCCAGGCCGTCACCGAGTTCACCGACTCTCTGCTGCCCGTCTTGACCCACCGCCTGACCGACCCCGACTCCCTTGCCAAGTCCAACGCCGCCTACGCCATGGGCCAGCTCATCTTTAACTCCCAGGCCACCGACAAGACCATCTCCCAGTACCCCACCGTCCTGGAGAAGCTTGAGCCCCTCCTTCAGATCAAGGAGTCTCGCATGGTTGACAACGTCTCCGGCTGCATTTCCCGCATGATCATCCGCAACCCCAACCCCGAGTTCGTCGCTCGTGTTCTGCCCGCCCTCGTCGATGCTCTTCCCCTCCAGGAAGACTACGAGGAGAACGCCCCCATCTACCAGGCCCTCTACAACCTGTATGACGCCCAGAACCCGACTGTCGCCAGCCTCACCCCCAAGATCCTGCCCGTTCTGCAGGCTGTCCTCAGCCCGCCTGAGGAGCAGTTGGAGCCCGAGACCCGCCAGTTGTGCCAGAAGCTTGCTCAGGCCCTTCACTAAACATGTGATGGCGCGAGTAAGCATTGGAGGAGGGTATTGAAGCAGGAACTATTGTGTTGCCCCCTTAGGGGTTGTTAATGAGTGATGAGTGGATGAGACACCCCCATTTCCTACAAAGTCTGTAGATAGGTTCATAGATTGCCAGGGTTAGATTTCCTGGATGATTCCCAAAATGCTCTATCAACGTTTCGTATGTTCAAACTATAGGTTCTTCTTCGTCATCGATGGTGACTGTGATAACAATCAATGCCCTGACTACAAGAACGGCATCCCAATCATATTCTTCAACAGCTTTGCCGAAGCATACGTGCGGAAAACGGAAAGAGTCGCAGGCTACATATGGCATTGAATCTTACAGAAGTAGGAACAGATATACAGGAGTTTAACAGTGGCGGATCATACACTCCTCACATAATCTCTCTAGGCAGCAATGCCGCCAGACCTGAGTCTACGCTTCAGCCTCTACATCGAGATACTTCTCTCATCCGTAGACCTCATCCAAGGCTCCAGAGATGACCTCGCAAATACGGTGGCGGACGTACGGACGGTTGGACACGTCCATCAAGTCTTCGTACTCCATGAGCGGCAACAGTCTCCACGGAGCGATGCACTGGTACCCGCCGTCCATCCTCGCCATCTTGGCAAACACCGATGCCATGCCCTCGACCCGCTTCAGGTGTTCCGGTTTGCGAATCCGGCCCCGGATATCCTGATGTCGCGAGAAGTCAATGATGCGCGCAGCGAGCGCCGCGCCAATCGCGGTCGCGAGTGAGGTCCCTGATGCAGGAGGACCACTCGTGGCTCTGATGTCTTGTCCCAAGATCGCAAAGCTGTTGCGAGCACCTGGTAATGGCGAAGGATTGAAGGCTGGGAGGCTCCTGGCGTTGCCGTCTGTAGAGAACATGCAGAATGTCTTCTCGGAGCGGTAGAGGCGACCTGGGAACGTGATGTTTGAGAGGTTTCCATGGTTTGCGGCGGCGGCGAAGATGAGCACGTGGGCTGCGTTTGCTTCCTCGATTGCCCTTAACATGTCTTCGTTTTCGCATTCAAAGCCGGATGGCATGACGATGACGTCGACTTTCCAAACTTCTCGAGCATGGCGAATGGCCTGGTCTCACATTAGATGACAATTTCAAGAGAGGCTGTCGTACTGGGAGCAGGAATGTGGTTTACCTTGGCCATGATACTTGCGGTATTATCGTTTGCATGACCTTCTTCAAAAACACGGCCGACAAAAACCTGGGCTTCCAGGTGAACCCTCTGCAGCAATGAGAATGCATAGGTTCCATGCCCGGTACTGTCAAAGGGCTTGACATTCCGATAGTCCACAAAGTCTCGGAAATCAACGATAGACGACGAGTATCGTTTATCGATTCCGGTGTCCAGGATAGCTATCCTGGCAGGTGCGTATGAAGCGTCGCGTAGGCTTGGAGAAAGACGAGTGACGATCTTCAGTCTCTCAAGCCTGTTAAACCATTTGTCAGATGTAGGGGCGGAACTGCGATTGATGTTAGCTTGAGCCTTATTGAATCCTAAACGATCGACGAAGACTTGACAAGAGTGAACAAACCTAGCCTCTGCTTCGCAAACTGAACCCTTTGCTGGCAACATCATCATATTCCGGTCTCGGTTGCCCGCACTGATCGCGAAACGCTGGAGCTCGGTAATCAAGGGCATCGTAGCCCCTTCTGACTGCACGCGGATAGGTCGGACGGCCGACTTTTCAAAGTCACCCCAAGCCGTCTCGAACAACTTCTTCAGTGGCGCAACGACGTGGCGATGAATGGCATCGCGGATTTGCCCTGGATGTTCCGCGATGCTTCTGAACGGATGCGCAGTCAAGCAATTTCTGATGAGCTCCTTCAATAGTTCGAATGTTTCCTTCTCCTCCCATAGGTCTGACGTCTTGAAGATTTCCATGGCGATAATGTGAGTTGCATTGACTGTGAGGTTGCCGTCAGCGTCGTAACACTCGGGTCGATTTTGACAGTGATCTTCAATCTTGAGACCCAGCTCGACTTCCAACATCATGATCCCAAGCTCCAGGACCTTGGGCAAAGGGTGGTATCGGAACCTCATCTTGTCCTCGGACAAAGATTCAGGTTCATCGAAGTGAGCCGACAGAAATGGCTCGTCGACGTATACTGCTTTGGCCGTGTTGCCACGACGTTCCAGCATGAAATGGATAGTGTCCTTGTTCCATTCCCTACGCATCCAAATTGAATCGTAAAACTGCCACACAGCGTTGGCCAGACCGTAAGCTATTGTAAGTCTTTGCTTTCGCGTGAGCTGTTCACCGAGTATTTCGGAAAGTTTGATACTTGAAGTTTGTGGACAGAAGAATCGTGATAACGGTGCCCACTGTTGGACGACCAAGCTGTCGCCCTGATTGACTAGTTGCAGCTGAGCTTGCTGCCGGTGCGATATCGTATCACAAAAGTTCTCTTTCGAGAGAATCTGACAATTTGAGTTCGGTATGGGCTCTGGAACCCCTGAGACGGTGTTAAGCCTAGAGTCAAACATTGTCAGCAAAGCCCAATGACTGTCGCCAATGATGGAATGGATTTACCTCTTCTTAGAGATGCAGATCTTTGTGTCTTGCCAATGACTTGCTTCGCTACCATGGTGTTCATGGGGCCGACCATGAGGGTGATCAGGAAAAAAGACGTTGAAAGTAACGTCCTCAGGTGTCCTTTCATCCCTTCCGAACCCTCTCAGTCTCAGACTCACACCAATGGCCGTCTCTTCGTCTCTGCGTTGACAAATAGAATTTATCGCAAGCACTCTGTGCAACTCAGCAAGGTGATACTGATAGTCCCCTATTTCTGATTCTTGGATGCTTGTCTGGGCAAAGTCGGCCAGCTTCGGTTGTTCGATGGAGAGCTCCATCTTGGGTCTCTTGGACAATAGTTCGAGCGACTCTACCAGTTGTAGACGGAGCTTTGAGGTGTTTGGACTTGAAGCAAATGCCCTCATCAGATCGTTGCCCATCTCAGGATGTTGAACGAAGTCTGACAGTCGAGGAAACCACCCCAAATCATATGTAATGGGGCCAAGAGATCCAAGGTGTTTACCGGGAGGGCCTGGCCACTGCAAGAGTATGAGACAACTTGACAAAACCTAGCGAAGATTCCAAAGTTCCAAGTGCTTACCTGGAGCAGATTTTCGAAAAGAATCAATAAACGGAGAATTTCTCTCTGCGAAGTATCTGTATCGGAGGCCTCTGACAAGTCTTCCAGCCACTGCATGATGCCTGCCAGATTCGTGCGAAGGAGACTGAAAAACTGCACGTTCTGCCTGCCTTGGAGCAGCTCGTCCACGACTTTGTAGAACAAGTTGGTCGCTTTGAGCGAAAAGGGGAGCATGCCTTCTTTCATGGCTAAAATACGAGTTCTCAAATGTTTTTGAAAAGTAATCAATGGTAAAATCTGTTCAGAAAAATCAACTCAAACTCGAGTTGGAGATCATATAAGTAGACGATGTGGGCGCTAAGAATCTGTTGGACCGAAACGAGCCTGCGACGTGATCTTGGCATCGAAAGCAAGTTGAACTGGGATTGCGATAACACTGAGGGGCAATGCACATCGGATCCACTGGTTCGTGAGAGCCAGTTGGTCAACTAAGTGGTCTTTTTCTAAGCGCTGTCTTTCTAAGCGCCCAACTGCCTTCCTAGGCGCTCACTTTCTAAGCGCTGTTGTTGGAACACAAATAGCAACAATTTCGGTGATCGACTAGGTAGTCTTCGGAGTATGGTTCACACAATTCCGCTCCAACAGAAAGGCAAACCTGGAAACTCAGAGGTCACAATTTTCTGACCATCAAACGACTGATTCGAAATATAAATTGAAGCAGCAACACCTTGAGCGGTCACATTCGAATTGTCTCCAGATTCATACTTCTTTCTTTGCCTTCATATTTGCAACAATGAGCGAAAAATGTTGGTTCACTTTGCGACAGACGCACTATCCGGCGCCTATGGTATTGGAAGACGAAACCGGAGTCACCGGGTTGGTCAAGGGGCCTTGGTGCTGCGGTGAGATCATACCTGATTTGGCGCATCTTGACAACATCATCAACTATCGGGGGCCAACAAAGTTCCCGGTGGATATGCCCATCTACCATAAAAAGTCCGAGGACGTACCCTGGGGGCTTACTTCAGGACCTTTGATCAACCAATCCGGACACAATAATGCACCTTTCACGGCTACGGCTGGCACTACAGCAACTATCAGCGCCGACATTGCATCTCAGGAAACTGTCACTTACCATGACAAGTTTGAGGCGCTCGATACTTACACGATCGAAGTAACGCCGGCATATATTCAGGACTGCATTGCCACCAAAGAGGTGTTGGATCACATACGTCTACACAGTAGAATGGGATCATGGTCTATGCTCATGATCACTGGCATTGCTGTTGCTCGCGGTGCGCGAATCTTCCGATCGGAAAGGCAGAGGCCTTGGGCCCATGGAGGCTTCAGAGCGTAAGACAGCCAACTAGCAATCCCCATTATCTTTCAAGGAGATCGCTGTACTTGTTCACATCAAGACTGACTTCTCAATAGTGGTCTCTCTAGGCTGGCAAGTGTTGACGCAATGATAGAGGGTTTGTCAGAAGAAAGCATCACAATGGCATCATCCCGGTGTTCCGACTTCGTCTGCGCGTTGCGATTTACCAGGATACATAAGGGTCTTTTGGATAAAACATGGCACTACGAGACCTACTTGAAAGGGGCAACGTACGGCTTGGATTCTGGAGCTCAGGTTGCCGAAACGAGGGAAATTCTGCGCAAAAGAGTGGTTGCAAACAAATGGATGGTCCCGTCTGGCGATGGTAATGAGATCTTTGTACATTAGAACGTCTTGAGTATTTTGATTGTTATGCATCCTTTTATTCCTTACTAAAATTCCAGAATCTGCGTTCCCACGGATTGCGTTGAAGGAAGGTAAGTGAGCCTGGATCGACTGGTGATGCCGCAAAATAAGAGGTGATTTAAATCAAGAAAGTCGAAGAACAAATATACCCTGTCCATGAGTGTAGGGAAAGATGCCGGCTTTTGGCTCATAGACAAAACCAAGCTTGCACGAGGCAGACATCTAGACCGAAACCTGCTTTCTTTGTGCTCTCTTTTTCCAGACACTTTCTGCCTTTCATGTTTCTCTACAGCAAACTCCCCTCGTTGGCGTTGCTGCCCCTATGGAAACTCAACAAAGCCGCTTCCCTAGTTTCTTGTTCACTTATGACCCAAGGTGAAAGTACTTGAAGATCTCTTATTCACATAATTTCTATGTTGAGAAAAAGTCCATGTCGCATCGCAATCCACTTGTCTTATGAGTTAACACCAATCATTTGCATCCTAACATGGAAGCCCCTACCATTCTCCACCGTATTCCAGACTACAAAGCTGCTTTTGGCAGGCCCATCGTCAGTCCAGGATCTGCTTCCGCTCCAGCATGGATGGAAGACCGTCAGGCCGACTTCAACATCTGGGCGGCTAGCTTCAACATAAGAAGCAGCAGTGAATCGTCACTGGATCATCGCGTGAGAGATAAAAATAATGCGAGTAAAGTAATATGCCGACACCTCGAGGGCTTGCTGGAGGCTTTGAAGAAGATTCTAGAAATTGGTTAGTGCTCTGCTCAAAATCTTCGTTGCCATGCTGAATCTCAAACTGGTGTATCAAGGGTTTATCGAGGTTGAGAATCAAGAAGTCTCAGTACGCAAGCCGAATTATCCAGATATCCGAGAGGACAGCGGATCAGAAGCTTCGGATTCAGAGGTGACTACGTCTAGTGAACCGGCTGAAGATGACAGCTTAGAGACTCTTTATGAGGAACAGAAATGTTACATTCATAAGATTCTTAAACTACTCCAAAGAGATTCTATAGCAACTCGAAAATGAAGGACTAAGGATCAGTGCGCAGCCCAACGGGAGTAGTCTCGAAGACTTCCTATTACATGAAGTTACCGATTTTCGGATTTCCTAAGGTCGGCGAGTCAATTCAAATTATGAAAATCTCATGGGTGGATTAATAGGTTGAATTCGCAATGCGAAACTTATAGCAAAACTTGAGCTTCATCAGTGCAATATTTCGCGCTGTGTAACCGTTTATTCTACAACGGCAGCGAATGCAATAAGTAAGGAGGTTCATTTCAAAGCTCCAAAAACCCCACGTGTTTTTGAGAGTTTATTGAGTGTTGTATACAACCGGTTATTGAATATTATACTCGAATCTCATTGGATATGTTGGTTGCCTAATGTCGAGAAGGGCGAGCTGTGATATTCGTTGCATCGTGGCGACAGAATCTTCTGTTCAAGTACTACTTGTGGGTCCAACGGAATCTGACATGGAGATTGAAACATTGATTGATTGTAAAAGTCGTCAGCAGCACGAATCTATGGATATCAAGACTCAAACTATCATCGCCTTTGTCGTTTCTAAATCCAAACTGAGGATAGCAAAGGATTGGACATGGCCACTGGATTAAAGGTTTATACGACCAGGACACGGAACTTTTGAAAGAGGTCCATGCTCCCCGAGTCCAGTCTTCGAATGACCTAGGAGAAAGCACCTTCATATCCTCCCAGTAACTTCATCGCGATTAGGCACTGGACGAGGTAGATTAGTCGTACTCTCCTTGTAGATGCTACGCAGCGTACTTTTGCTAATCTGGAAAACATTTTCTCTTGATGTTTGTTGAGTTTTATCAACCTCCACCAATGAGTTTGTAGTTTCACTTCAGTTTATTCTTTTCTTGCTTCTTGCAAACAGCCATGTCGACCTCTCCAATATCAAGTCGAAGCTGCTGATGGTAGAAGTGTCATAGGCGTTCATGCTAACTAAGCGAGGCATGCTGCCTTTCAGGGAAGTAAGACAGCTTGTCTCACGCCTCGGCAGTTGATCTTGGAGGACGCATAGGAAACCCTTGTTCTTGGCATCTCTCTTTCCTACGTGTACCTTATTTAGCTAATCATATAGGTTTTTCTTTCTTGATTCTGCCAACTCCATGTTTTGATATCGATTCTCGTTCTTCTGCATGCGGAAGATAGGCGCAACGCTAAAGATACGAGTAAAAACAAAGCAGATCCCCAGTTCGTTACCGACGGATATCTTCATGTGAAGCAGTTCCAGCCAGCATATCTGATCAAGCCTCGTGGTGTTAGCTTCGTAATTTCTGGATCATTGATCTGCAACCTTTGGATGTTCGGTATGTGTTGGCAGAGCTTTAGCTCCCGGGTCACATGCGGTTGGGATGTCATTGATTCCAGCGTATCGCATGGAATGCTATCGGGCTTCAGCCGCACTGATTGCAGTATGATGTATCACTGCGACGAAAATCCCAAGGATACATCAAGTCCTCGTCTGGTTTAGAATGAAACATAACACTCTATCGGTGTAGAGCGAAGGGAAGGAGGGCGCCTCAGACAATGTGCTTAAATACCAGAAAGCACCAGGCCGAAAAGAACTAGTTAGCTAACAGACAGACTCGACGTTACTTCCCAAGATACTCCATTCGTCCGAATCCAACATGGACTTCGTGCAGAACCCAACATACCTCCTCGCCCCCCAATGGACCTTCCGCCCAGGGGGCCCCATCGCCATCGGCAACATCATCGCCGACCCGTTCAAACCGCACATAGTCTGCAGCTACGCAGACGCCAGCAGCAACGCCTACGCCACCGACATGGCAGGCGAGCGCAACTGGCGCATGTCGCAGGAAACAGCCCGCCGCTTCGACGTCAGCATGTGGAGCGTCTTCCTCGAGAAGATCCAGCTCAAGATCGGCGCCAGCCGCAGCAACGTCAGGCACGGCGAATACACCATGGACGTGTTGGAGACGACGTACCTCCTGCGCCACCCTTCGCACGAGGAGATCCACGAGCGGTGCAACAGTCCCGCGGTGAAACCGTTGATGAATATGGAGAGGATTAAGGCGAAGCCGGTGTACATGATCACGGGACTCAAGATCGCCAAGGGGTTTGCTGTGAAGCAGAACAGCAGCTCGGACAAGGCGGCGCATGCTCAGGCCGGAGCGGAAGTGTCGCCTGGGGTCAGTGTTGGGGCGGAGGTGAGCGGTTCCAAGAGCCAAAGGGAACATCATGGGTTCGAGGCGATGCAGGATATCATATTTGGTTATCAGTTATTGAAGATTGAGCCCAAAGGATGGGGCAAGAGGAAGCAACTCCATTACGGCGAGTTTATGAAACGTAAGAAGAGCGGCATTAAAGACCCGGAGTCGGTTGACGGCGAAGCGAGCTTGCCGGCTGCAGGAGAATTTCAAGAGATGGGTACAGATATCCAGTCCGTCACGCTGGATGATGGAGACGCGGGACATGGGGCCATTGTTTTCCAAGCTCCAGATGAAGAGGAAGCTTCAGAGTAGTTTCAGTATTTGCTGTTCTACTTTAACTACTTTGCTTCCCGTCTGGATGTAAGCGCCGGATGTCGTTCAATTATTGGTTCCAATTAAGGGTACTTAATGTAACTATGGAATGCCATGAGAGTTTCTGCTACCTCCCAGACCTTGGTCGTCATTTGTTGAAACGAGAAAATGTTTTAAGCGACAGAACGTTGAGGACACAGGATCTAGGAATTCGTCTAGATAGATATGAACATCAATATCATTAGAAACCCTCTTCACTTCCGCGCCCAACCTCTATCAAGCATCATGGTATTCATCATCTAACACTCAAAAATTGGTATAAATCCTCGCCTCCCACCCCTTCAACAGAGGCGCAACCCCCTTCACCAACTCCCCACCCTCCCTCGTCCCAACCAACAACCGCACCTCAGGCGCCTCACACCCAAGCAAAGCGGCCACATCCCCAGCACTCTCCCCGTCCTCTTTCGAAAAGTTCATCACCACAAGCGCCTTCCTCTTCCACCCGCCTTCCTTACCATTCACCGGTGCAGGACTCTCCTTGAGTATAACCCACGTCCTCTCGTTGTCCGGATCAATCAAACGATGCGATCCAAAGACGAACACATCGCGGTGCTGCTTCCTCAGCTTCAGCACCCTTTTGTAAAACGACAGGATGGAGTCCGGGTCGTCACGCTGTTTCGCGGCATTAATGGACTTGTACTCGTCATGCACCCTCATCCACGGCTTCGCGCCCTCCTTCGTGAACCCGGCATTCGGGCTATCATCCCACTGGAACGGTATCCGCGAGTGATCCCTCGCCAAGATGCGCAAGCCATGCATCGTCTTCTCGATCCGCTCCGCATCCCCAGACTCCAACGCCTCCGAGTAGAAATTACTGCTCTCGATATCCTTGTACTCTTCTATCCCCCAGCTGGCCGGCATATTCGTCATACCAATCTCCTGGCCCTGGTACAGAAACAGCGTCCCAGACATAGTCGCCTGCCACAGCGCAATCGTCTTGGCCGAAGCAAGCCACAACTCGGGCGTCGAATCGTCACCGAACCTCGACACCGCGCGACCGTTATCGTGGTTCTCGCAAAACGCCGTCGCCCACGCGTCGGTCCCCTCGATGAAGGACTGCCACGTCTCCGTGTACTTTTTCAACGTCGACAGCGGGAACGGCTGATAGATATACTTTGCGCCGAACCCGTTCCCGTTCCCCAGCCGAATCACGGAGAACTCAAACACCATGTCCAGTTCTTTAGCCGCGGCCGAGACGTAAGGTATCACCTGCGACGGGTGCGGCGTCAGGGATAGCTCGCCGACGGACACGGCATTATACGGCGCCAGGGCTTTACGATTCATCTCGCGGATGTACTCGTGGATGCGGGGGCCATTACACCACATCTCGGGCGCGGGCTGGTGCGGCGACGTCGGGTCGGTGACGGGGGCGTCGACGTAGTCTGTGCGCTTGGAGTACTTGTTCACGGTATCGATGCGGAACCCGTCGACGCCGCGTTCGAGCCAGAAGCGCATCGTGTCCTCGTAGATGGCCTCGCGGCAGGCCTCGTTGTCCCAATTCAGATCGGGCTGGTCGGGGGCGTACAGGTGGAGGTAGTACTCCTGGGAGTGCTCGTCCCAGGTCCACGTCGGGCCTGCGAAGTACCCGCGCCAGTTTGTCGGCGGGTGCCGCACGCCGTTGGCGTCGTAGCGCGCGGGCTTCCAGATGTACCAGTCGCGTTTGGGGTTCTCCTTGGAGGAGCGGGATTGCTTGAACCAGGCGTGCTCGACAGAGGTGTGGTTGACGACGAGGTCGAGAATGACCTTCATGCCGCGCTTGTGGCACTCGTCTAGCAGGGTATCGACGTCGTCGACGGTGCCGTAGGGTGCGTAGATCTTTTGGTAGTCGGAGACGTCGTAGCCCATGTCGGCTTGGGGGCTCTCGAAGATGGGGGAGACCCAGACGACGTCGACGCCGAGCTCGTGGAGGTAGTCGACCTCGGCAATGAGGCCGGGAAGATCTCCCCAACCGTCGCCATCTGAGTCCTTGAAGCTGGCGGGGTAGACTTGGTAGAAGGTTGCGTCCTTCCACCAGGGCTGCTTGCCTACCCAGCGGTTTTCATCGTCCCAGACGAGAGATCCCATGGTGAAGGAGGGGTTCGTTGGGGAGGTATCAAGCCACGCTGTAATGAGGGTGGGTTGTCGTCAACCGGGTAGGTGGAAGTAGACGAGTGGCAGAGAGGGACAGACAGACGGCGGGAGAAGGAGAAGGGACGAGCAGGAGAGGAAGAGGTCGGGTTGAGAGTCGAGTGTGGGAGAGATCCGAGGTCAATGGACAGAGGTCAGGACGCGCCGGGAACGATTCGCATTTTGACCACGCGGCGAATGGGCTGCATGGGAATTGGAACGGCGGCGATCAGCGGTCGGGGCAGAAAAATGGCGTGGCGACATGACATGCAGCGGAGAGAAGAGCGATGATGGGCGTGGGGGGAGTATGCGTAGCGGGTATTCGTGCGAAGGGAAATGGACTCGGGAGTAGAGTTGTGGTTATCGTGGTCGTGTGTGGGTTGAGTGGTTCATTTCGGGCGAGGGTTTCTGCTTCGACAGACGACGGGGAAGGGGGAGGGGGGAGGGGATGAATGTGGTGCCGGCGGAATCAGTCCGTAGAAGGGCCGTGGGGAGAAAAGGATGCATCGCGTGAAGTGTGACGGGGTGAGAATTCAAAGAGAGTGCGTTTGTCTGTGGAGATGCCGATGGGAGAAGTGCCTTATTCCCCGCCTTTTCTTGGTTAACTAATTGCTGAGTACTCGTAGCTGCGTCTCTCTCACTCACACTCTCACAGGTTCGCATCAAAGTATCCATACGCAGCAAGGTACGGCAAGGTACGGTAAGGTAAGGTAAGGTATGCAACGTGTGGTCGCAGGAGACAGGTTTCCCCTCACTCCGCATTGCTTCCGCCCGCTCTCGAGGTGCCAAGGTGGATACGAAGCATCCGTAAGTGCGCAGTACTCCGTGGAATTGTTGAAGAAGCGGAGATATGCGGGATTGTCTTGCGCTCAATTTTCATATGGTTTTTCTGCTCATCGTTAGCCTTTGATTAGCGCTCCGGCGGCTTGGGAAACAAAGTGCTTAGACTCCGCATCCGCCGCACATGGAGATTATGATTTATCGGATGATGATGCATTTCAGATGTACTGTGACACAAGATGCAAAAATGATGAAGGAGGAGAAATCTTCAACGGGCGGAGACTCCGCCTTCCCTGTCGACCTCAAAGAGTGGAGACCACTCGGACCCGGAGATGCTCCGCTAGACTCCGCACCTCCCTCCGACCCCCCTGTCTCCCGCGGGAGCCACAAACGTCATGCCTTCCCACCAATCAGACCTCGCCTCAGTCAAGACTCTGGAAGAAAAAAGTGGTGATGAGCTTCAGGGCCGTCCAACAAAGTCTGGAGAACTGGGCTGGATCATGGATGGTTGGGTTGGTCTCAATCCCGAATCTGGGGAAAGACCACGCCCCGGGCCTGGCTGACGGTGGCTACGCCGCACACGCGCATGGAGCTCGGCTCGGGACACGGTGAGGCGCTCAATCTAGTTTCGACCTCGTGAGATGCCATGGCCCATGATGCGAATAGCGTCAACCCATCATCCCGATCCCTACTTTTCCTATTCTTCCCCCTAACCCGTACGGACTCTCCGTACACGAGAACTGTCGCTGGCGGAGTCTCCTGTCGACACCTCGTGCCACCATCTCCAGAATGACCAGAATGGATTCTAGCTGCCCCTTGGCTCGAGTCGAGAACGCCATCACCAGACCTGTAGAAGGCCTAGTGAAGCCCTTTTTTCTCCGTCAATCCATAGCTTGGGATTCCATCTCCATGCTTGTCTCCAGGTTCTCGAAGCACCAGCCGGGAAACCCTCCAAAATGAGATTCAAGAGACCAATCCCGTTGCTCCATGTCATCCCCACAACCATTTCTCTCACAGGCTCACCTAGACTGAGGTGACAGACTCACCCTCCGCTTCTCCACAAATTGCCCATGGAGTTGGGAAAAACAACATGATTCGACAGCCCTTCCCCTCCTCCCCCTAACCACCAAAGAGTCACCACCGACCACCCTCCACCATACCGAGGACCGGGGAGGGGATGGCTCACCACCAGAATCGGATGGCTTGGCAGAGCAACAGCAACAAACCACCCCATGTCAACCGAGACTGACATACTTTCAGCATGCTGCAAAATCCTTCCCTCACCTCACCACAATGACCACACACGAAAATCAACGTAATCACGCCAAACCCATCTTGTCCAGGACCCCCTCCCCTCTCCCCGAACTTATTCCCCAAGGGGAACCGCAACTAATTACTGTGGTGGAGCGCACGGTTCAAGCGTAGGGCGTCTTGTCACTTAACTTTTAGCTCTGATTTTTATTTTATTTTCCAACCTCTCACCTCACCCTTTTTCTTACTACTGCGTACATTGCTCACTGCTGCGCTACAAACACTTTCTAATGTTACTTTGACTACGACCCTTCTTGTTGTAACAGAAGCTGTCAAATTGATTCGGGTTCTTCCACCCTTGGAGGGATATAAGACGCCCCGAATGCCCTCCTCAACTTAATTCATCTCCCTCCTTCAGGCGCCCCCGACTTTCTCGCATCCCCGAGTCTCAACCGCCTCCTTCATCTCTTCCTCATCATCACCTCATACATCTCATCCAATCTTTCATCCGTTATATCACCAGCATCATAAAACTTGATACCCCCGTACATATAATCCTCAACTTCAAAATGGCCGACCCAAAGGTCTCCTCCCCCGTCCAAGAGGACAAGGAAACAGGCATCCACCACCACACCTCAATCACAGACGACGCCAACATCGCAACCCAAAATGACCACAAGTCCGCGCACCCAGAAGACCTCGCCGCGGAAGCAGCCCAAGCCGCCTCCGCAGAACACAAAATGTCCCTCCTCGAAGCCATCCGCACCTACCCAAAAGCAATCGGCTGGTCCGTCCTCCTCTCCTCCACCCTCATCATGGAAGGCTACGACCTCGCCCTCCTCAGCAACCTCTACTCCTCGGCCGTCTTCCAGCGAAAGTACGGCACCTTTGTCGAGGCCCAGAACAAGTACGTCATCTCCGCCGCCTGGCAGTCCGGTCTCAGCAACGGCGCCCGCGCGGGCGAGATCTTTGGGCTTGTTATCGCGGGCTGGACGGCGGATCGGTACGGGTACCGGGTTACGACCATGGGGTTCTTGGTGTTGATGATTGCATTTATTTTTGTGCTGTTTTTTGCGCCGAATGTCCAGATTTTGGTGCTTGGGGAGGTTCTCTGCGGTATCCCCTGACTCCCAACCTGGCTGCGAGTATCTTTATTCTGACGTCTTGCAGGAATCCCCTGGGGTGCTTTCCAGAGTGTCACGCCAGCATACGCCTCCGAGGTCGCTCCCGTCGTTCTCAGGCCGTATCTCACCACCTTCATCAACATGTGCTGGGTAAGCCACGCTTCACAATGACGAGAGGGCAAACTATAGAACGTCGCAAACTAACAAGCTCTCAGGTCATTGGCCAATTCTTCTCCGCGGCCGTCAACAAGGGCTCGTACCACCACCAGGACGAATGGGCCTACAGAATCCCCTTTGGAGTCCAATGGGTCTGGCCCATCCCCATCCTCATCGGCCTCTTCTTCGCCCCTGAGTAAGTTCAACCTCAGATCACATACTTATTTTTTCTTCTTCCCAAGAAGCCATTCTCTTCTGTGCTTTGACTGACAACAGCAGATCCCCCTGGTGGTACGTCCGCCACAACGACAAACCAGCCGCCAAACGCGCCCTCCTCCGCCTCACCTCCCGCAACCAGCCAAACTTCAACCCAGACGAGACAATCGCCATGATAGAACATACCAACGAGCTCGAAAAGCGCGCAAAGGAAGGCGTGACCTACGCAGACTGCTTCAAGGGCGTCGACCTCCGCCGCACCGAAATCGTCGTCGGCATCTGGCTCGTCCAGACCCTCGGCGGCCAGAACCTCATGGGCTACTTTGCCTACTTCCTAACGCAAGCCGGCATGGACCCAGGGAACTCTTTCTCCCTATCAATGGGCCAGTACGCCCTCGGCATGGTCGGCACCGCGGGCTCCTGGTTCCTCATGTCCCGCATCGGCCGGCGCACAATCCACTTCTCGGGCCTCTGCGCGCAATTCTGCCTGCTACTGATCGTGGGCTGCCTGTCCTTCTCCAACAGCAACGCCTCCGTCTGGGCCATCGGCGCCATGCTCATCGTCTTCACGTTCGTCTACGACTTCACCGTCGGACCCGTAACCTACTCCCTCGTCTCGGAGCTCTCGTCCACGCGCCTGAAGAACAAGACCATCGTCCTCGCGCGCGCGGGCTACAACGCCAGCAACATTTTTGTCAACGTCATGACGAATTACCAGCTCTCGTCGACGGCGTGGAACTGGGGCGCGCGCACCGCGCTGTTTTGGGCGGGCACGTGTTTGCTCTCGTCCGTGTGGGTGTATTTCCGCGTGCCGGAGCCCAAGGGCAGGACGTACGCCGAACTGGACCTGTTGTTTGAGCACAAGGTTTCAGCGAGGAAGTTTGCGGGAACGAAGATTGATCCGTACTCGCATGAGCTCAACAGCGAGAAGAAGTTGGCCGAGGAGCATTAGGTCCTGGCTTTGCCACGCCTGTGACGGGACAAACACGAAAGGGTGTGTCGAGGAACGGGTCTTGACAATGTTTGTTGGATACCCCTATAGTTGGAGTTATTGTACCACTAGATACACTACTAGCGTAATCTTATGCATAATGAACAGATCTCGACCTCACTCCGTCATCTCTGAACCCGCGTTCCTTTCTCCTCTCCATTGCTATAGAATCATGGTATCAAAACGTATCTTACGTCGGCCGACGCGCCAACGTCCCCGCAATCGCCATACTCGGCACAGCCTGCTGAATATGCTTCTCCAACAAGTCATCGTAAATCGAATTCCCCCCGGGCAACCTCGTAATGAGCCGCCGCATATACTCCAAATCATCCTCCGGCCCGCTCCCCGTCCCGCCCATTCTGCCGCCCCTCGGACTCGACGGCTTCGTAATCGGCACCCTCGCAAGCACGTCCACCGCCGCGCTCGCGATATCAAACAACTTCTCCGTCAACCCGACCCCGTGCACCTTGATACTATCCACAGGTAAATCCCGCGTCGAGAGCACAAGGTCCTTGGCCACCTCGAGAGGGTAGTGATACGTCATGCTCGGCGAGTGAACAGACTCTTCAGCAAGGTACCCGAACCGCAAACGCAGCTGCCAGAGTATAATCCGCAACCACAGCTGCGTCACCCTCAAATTCGCCTTTTGCGTATCCTTGAGGTCCGAAGTCGACCGCAGCGCCGCGTTCACCGCCGTCTCGATATACGTCAACGCCGCGTTCGACGGCGGCGTCGCCACCTTTTCCATATTCAACAGCGCGATAAACGACGTATCCAGCGGACTAAACAGCGCAGCCAAACTCCAGAACCCCGAAAGGCTCGGATCGTCGGCGCCCAGGGTCGGCGACTCGGCCGTGATCTGCAGCGTCACGGGCCGCCGGTACCGGATCCCGTGCGACCGCTCCGACACCAATAGAACCCAAAACAACCGATCCGCCAGCACCGCCGCCGCCGGACTCGCCGACGCCTCGGGCGTATTCATCCGCAGCAGCAGGAACAACGTCGTTGCCTCTCTCAGGAACAAGAAAGCCTGGCTATGGTGGAAGAGCGCAGAGTGGCACGCATACAGGAAAAACGTGAGCAGACACTGCTCAAACGTGGGATTCGACCGCCTCGCGAAGTTCCGATGCGCCGCGAGCGCCTCCTCAAACAACATCCGCCCATGCAGCGCATTCTTCTCCGGAATCAAGCCCTGAATCCACAGACTCTCCGGCTCCTCCACCTGAAGCAGCACCAGCGCGCACACGGCCGTCAGGAGACAATGCGCCTCCATCCCGACTTCACTCGGCCCGGCAACGACCTTCATCTGCGCAACGTACTCGGGCGTCAAGATCGGGATGGTAGGGTGCAACCGCGCGAAAAACCGATCAACGCAGTAATCCATCACCCGCGCCGGCAACAGGTCCGCCATGCGCTGGACGGCTTCGCGGGGAACGTGCCCGAAGGCCTGGGAGCCGTCCGAGACCCAAGCGAGGGAGACGGGACCCGGGAGGCCGAGGCACTGGTCGCCTAGGCCGGCGTCGACGCAGCGCTTGCAGGGGCGGTATTCGTTGCATGCGCGGCGGAGGTTTTTGCAGCGGGCGCAGGCGCGGGAGACTTGGGCTCTTTTGGGGCGGGAGCCGCCGGATGATGAGGATTTGCGGCCGCTGCCGGGTGCGCCGTCTCCTCCGGGTCCTCCTCCATTGTAGCCACCGCCGGAAGAGGATTCTTGGGCGTCCTCGCTGTGATCGTGGCGTTTGCCGAGGTGAGAGCTGCTGGCTGGGGATATGGTGGAGGGACTAGCTGCTGGGGGGGACACCATCGTCTTTTCCATTGCGAAGCCTCATGGTGTACCAGGTCGTTCTTGGGCGCGCGGATGAGAGTGAGATGCGCGTATAGTCAGGCGTCTGAAGTGTTGTTGTGTTGTTTTGGGTTTTGGTGTCCACCGTGGATGAGAGAGATTGGACGTGAGTGAGTGTGACCACACCCACGCAATGGAAATGAGTGACGGGAGTTGGAGGAGGCCCACGCGTGCCGAGAAAAAGACTGGACGCAGTAGGGTAGGTAGGTACCTTGGGAGAAATGTCCCCATTCTGCCCGGTGCCGGTGCGCGCAGTGACTAAGTCCATTTCCCCAGTGAGTCACGTGTTACCCCGCTAACCCCCGTCCTGCGTCCTGGGGGAACATTCAGGCGCTATAATTGGTACGTTTGGTGATGGGACGATGGGCCATGGAACGCTGTATAGCCGCTCCAGAAGGATTCGTCCATCACCAATGCAATGCAACTGTGCAACAACACGCCAGACAGCCAGAGCAATATCCCGTTGACCATGATGCAAACACTCATTATAGTATCCCTGACCACAGGACTGAGCGGCCGTTGATCTGTAGATCTTTCAAGTAACCCGTGTCTAAAAACCCAACACCCAACGCCCTCGCTATGCACCCCAGACATGCTGTATTGCCCAGTCCCCACCAAAGAAAATCTTCACTTTTGTCGCATGTTCTTGGGCTTGCGCTTCTTAAACACCACCGCCGGCGCCGCGGCCTCCGTGGTCTCCGCAGCCTCATCCTCCTTCTTGACACCATCCTCTCCCAAGGCCGGCACGTCCAGACCCTTGCTGCTAGCCTCATCCTCCGTCGGCTCACTCTTCACAGCCGGCTCATCAGACGTAACCCCCGTCGCAACCTCCCCTTCACCCTCCTGCTTCACCTCAGTCTTGGCATCCACCTCATCCTTCTCCTCCTTCTCCTCCTTCTTGACAGGCCTCATCAGCGTATTCCCACTCAGCAACGCATCAAGATCCTCGTCATCAGCCGGCATCGTCCTCGTACTCCCCCACTTCTTAGGCCTCTTAAACAACCCCCTCACAGCCTCCTCCTCCTCCCTCTCCTCCTCCGTCTGCTCCCGCTTCCTCACCCCAATAGCCTTGGCCTCAACAGGCTTCTCCCTCTCCCGCGCCGCCGCCTCGTCGTCGACAACCTTTGTCGTAGTGACCGTCCACTCCCCCGCCATCGCCATATCGCCCCGGAACTCCGTCGGTATCGACACGCCCATCTCGGCGAGCTGTTCCATCTGCTGTTTGCGCTGCGCCTCCGCCGACGGCGGCGCGCCGCTGCTGCTCGAACCGCCGGGTCTCGAAAATGATGATGACGAAGATGGTGTTCCAGAAGATATCCCCTTCAACCTCTCCACCTCGCGCTTCGCCCTGTCCTTTTCGCGCTCTTCTTGCTCATGGCCGCGGTGGAGATCGCGCAGGAACCGTTTGAGCGCGCCCTGGTGCTTGCCCGTCGCCTCGTGGTTCTGTCGCTCGAGCTTTGTGTCGCGGACAAAGATGCTGCAGTGCTTGCACCAGTATTTTGGCGTCGATTTCCAGTATTCTGACATGGCTGTATGTGTGCGTTTCGTGCGTTCCAGGTGTGTCCGTGTACTTTTTCAGGTAGAGGTAAGGTAGAGAGAGATGTGGTCGAAAGAAGTGACAGGGATTTTCGTGTGTTGTCAGAGAGAAAGAAGGTTGGCCGAGACGTCACTGCAGGATGCGCGAATGGCCAAAATTTGGAGGTTCGCGATGCGCTGGGGCCCGTGCAGCTCTTATCTTATCTCCAGCCACATCCCAGCAGGTGAATTGTCACTCCCTAAATTCGCAGCGACATCGGACGCTAATTTACCAATTGCAAAGAAAATGGCTTTGGGGTAATACGTGTCACTGATCAAGAAGGAAGGTCGAATTTTTGTATGAACATGTGTTGGTATTGTTCTAGTGGCCGGTCCCAGGGACGTATCACAGTCCCTTCCAACTACCTAGCTACCTGTTTGCGTGCTTGCAAACCTGTCCATCCTGTGCTCTTGTACAAAGTCCGTTTCCTGGTCATCATCATGGAATTAAAATGCCGATTTCTTGGCAGGGTATTGAGAAGCAAAAATGCCAATTAAGCCTTTGTGAACCAATTCAAGTCCACTCACACGTTCCGAGTCAAGCGACTTAGATAAGGCAAACGACTGCCATCAAAGTGGCAACGAGAGCGACGAACGAGGCCGGAGCCAGGTTCTGGCCAGCAGCAACGGGAGGAGCCGCCGGGGTGGTCGTGGTCGCAGGCGTGGTCGCAGTGGTGCCAGGAGTGGTCACGACCGCCGTGCTGTTGACGGGGGTGGAGGGAACCGACGGAACCGGCACGGGCACCTGGGAGGTGGGGACCGGCGGGACGACGGGCGCGGTGGTCGCAGGAGGAGCCACGGGGGTTCCCGGGGGAGTGTAAGGGGGCTGGCTAGCGGGGGCAGAGGGCGTCACAGTGACAGGCGGGAGCTCGCCGCAAGGGGTGGTGTGGCCCTGAACTTGGCCATCTCCAATCTGGCAGAGAGGGACGGGGATCGTGGTCGGGACAACCTGGGGCTGTCCGTCGCCGATGACCGTGACGACAGTGGTGACGACCATGGTGGTACCAACAACCTGTCCGCCAGAGGGGACGGGAGAATCGGCGCCGCAAGGGAGAGCCGAGAGGTGGATGGGCGAACACTGCTCAGCCCAGTGACGGTCGTACAAGTTGTAGAAGTCGCCGGACAAGCATCTGTAGAAGGTGGTGGAGCCTCCAAGGGCAAGGGAGCCGTTAGAGCAGACGGAGAAGCCAGAAGTGTAAATGGCGCCGGCTTGAGCGGGACCGTCAAACTGGAACTGGTAGTTGGCGACGATAGAGCCAGTGCGGCCCTGAGAATCGGTGAGGACACCGTCCTTGAGGGTGAGGTCCAAAGAACCAGTTCCGGTGCAGGAGCCGCGCTTCTGTTACATTTGTAAGTTTGAAATATCATCATCATCGGACACTGATGAGGCTTACATCAAGGCTTCGCTTGCCAAGCCCCACAACGGTAAGACCGAAGTTGCCAGTGTAGCTCGTAGAGCAGCCAGCGGGGGGGTTCTCAGATGGCTTGAGAGCTGCCTGCGGCATGGCCACGGCCAAAGTAGCCAAGGCGGCGGGGAGAATGGCGAAGGAGCGCATCTTGTTGGCTAGAAAATTTTGAATTAGCCAGGTTCTTTCATGTGTTTTCACTCAAGTCGAGAATCATGAGTTTTATATAATGTGCCGATCCGGCTGAGAGGCAGGCAAGATCGTGGAGGACCAGCGAGATCATGAAGCACAAACCACTTCACGAGTCACCGGATAGCTCAGGAGGGACAGGAAATTCGACGGGAACTCTGACTGGACTCGGAAAACAAACGATGAAAATACCCGGGCCAGCAAGCGCGGATAAAATCACAATTTGATGCCACAAGCCCATAACGTTGCCGGTGGTGGAAGAGGGAGGATGACCGATGTAGCAGGCTCATGGATCGTCAAAAGCCAATGAATCCGCGAGACGCGCTCGATGGTGAGAATCGGAGTCCATCTCGCTAGTGTCAAAAAGTCGTAATAGAGATCAGCTTACCTGAGTTCAAGTTCCTGTGGTTCCAAGGGAGGCGGTGAAGGTTGCTGTGGAAGGTAGCTTGCTGGCAAAGCAGTGTAGCTCAAGTGTTATGTCGATGTGGTGGTGAGAAGAATTTCCAACAACCAAGTTGAATTATTTTTGCCCAAAGGTGAGGTGGTGAAGGGTAGTCCAGCAAAAGCTCCTGACCCGCTTTGTCCAACAATGTCCTCGTTCAAGAATCACACAAAAAGGCGGGTACTGCCTGTATTGGTGCCTCGTGGAAGCACGGGAAGCGTGAGATCGGAAGAGAACCGAGGAAGGAAGAGAGCTTTGTTTTCGAGTGGTACCTCTGGCACAATGTTGTGTGAGGTGATGGTTGTCTGTTGGTCCTTTGCCGTTGCCACGCGGGATGCGTATGAGTGAGTGTCGAAGGGTCGGTAGAAGAAATAAGGTGTTGGAATAGGTTCAGTGAAATAAACGTGGCAGGCTTCCTTGGTGGAGGGCAACCCTATGAGCGAGAGTATGGGCAGGGATGGCGAAGGTGAGCTGAAGAGAGGGAGACCGAGGAGGAGGGAGGGTTGGGGTCCGGTGGTTCATATACAAAGAGAGGGAGGGTAGGCTTGTGAGTAAGGCCTGGTGGGTAGGCTGGTAGGGTAGGAAGATAAGCTTCAGCCGTGGGTATTGCGCGTCTTTGACATCCAGAATGTGGATTTGATGGAGCAAATACCTTGAGCTAAGGAACTTGCAGTAGTGTGTGTATACGTGGTGTAAGTAGCCATGTGTGCTTGTGAAGGTTGGTATTAGTTGTGATCTGATATGCAGAGGCATGCGGCTACTTGCAAACAGCACTTGGAACAAAGCAAATCTGCATGTACATTCCAGGCTGATTACGCTGTACATCAGACCAACAACAACATCACAGCCACCTCATCCACACTTCCACTACATAGCAGCAGTTGAATATTGATTTGCGAGTGTGGATGGGTGGGTGGATGACTGATGGTTGTTGATGTGAACATAGTGGCCCAGGGGTGGTTGGGGAGGTCGCCTCTGGTAGCAGGGCTGGGCTGGAGACACACCTCAACCAGGACCAGGGTCAGTGCCACGAGCTCAATTGCACTGTCCCGATGCAAAGCCCGTGGATGATTTTGCCGGGCCTGGTGATGTCAGAGATAGAACACAGCTTTCCCTCGCCGAGTCATGGTCAAAGTGATGTGTTTTCCCCCAAAGCAGAGCGATTCGGACGAACCGGGCACGCAAAACAGAGGGGGCTGCTTGCTTTGCTATTTTTGCAACTACTCTATCCTGTACTCGGGGCAACCAAATATGTGATTCGACGAGGCAACAACGAGGGGCCTGGCCTGTAAGACGTCGTAAACAGCAGAATAATTGATGATTGAGAAACCGAGGATAGAGTGCTGGATTGACTGCGGCCACCGGCCTGTCTTGTGCTGAGACATAAGGCTTGCGCAGCCAACCGCTTGGGGGAGATTTACTAGAAGCTGGAGGACCTGTCTCGAATGCGGTGTGGCTTCTGCTGATCAGGTACCACGGTCGAAATAACCAATGAGTGCTGGTGAGGAGCGAAATGCGTGGAATGTTGGACTTGTCGGGCTTGTTTAGTGAGATGCTTGGGCTCCAGGAGCAGATGGCGATTCTGCGTGGTTTGTGCACATGAGAATGGCATCGGTCGATTTTCAGCGGTGCTGGGCACACGGCGGCGGGGACGGGGAGGTCGGCACTGCACTGTGTTCCTGGCCTTGGCCTGTTCTTTAGGCTGTCTTGACTTGCCGTGCCGTGGTGCTAGATGTGGACCTCGACGTGCGGTGAGGGGTCGTCGGAAGAGGGGGTGAGCCGGGGTGTGCCCCGATCGATTACCGAGAGGGGGTTGGTGAGGCGGAGGTCTTGTTGACGTGGAAGTCGGGATTGGTGGAAGACGTGGATAGGTGGTGCGGCATCCACAGATCCAGTGAGCTCGCGAGACATGGTGATTTCTCCCCGTTGAGCACTTGAGCATGGAGAATCAGACATGATTGGCGGCTCCGAGGATGGGAATGCGTCCCTGGCCTGGGAAAAGGAAAAGGGGCCATGCGTTCCTCAGGCGCAGATTGGCTGCTGCGAACAGTTCGACAGATGCAGAGATGTCTTGATCCCTTGCCTTGGACTGGAGCCTCCTCGTCGTTAGTCGACGGACAAGAATCCAGAACAGTGTCACTCTGGTACACTTTTTCTCCGTTTCTTTTTGGCGCTTGTTTGGTGCAGAACACCAAGAAAGAAGTTGGTGTCGTCAAGAGGGGAAAGATCTTCCAGGAAGTTCGTTGTCTGGGTAAACGTGTGGTGCTGTCAGCCCAATCCCAACCAGCAAGAGCGTATATTGTGTATCCGTATCCTATCCGGACATGTGTGCGTGTGTACTTCGGACGGATGAAGAAGACCAAGTCGCCGTGGTCGTTCATCTCCATGCTTCCAAGTCGATATTGGTGCACCGTAGTACTCTGTCTCTCATCCATACCAGCCACAGCCCTGATCCAGATCCCTTCATCTCGACAGCGTGCGACCTCATCCGACCTTCTTCTCCGGCGGCATAAATTTGCCGAAAACAGGAATCCTGAGTTTGACTCTGGGGAATCTAATGTCATTTGGTCAATCCCCCGTTGTTGCGTTTCAGCCGACCCGGTCGCCATGATATCATGGCACGAACATCGGCGAATATCATCATCTGTTAAGACCTGCAGCAGTCCTATCACCGCGTCGTCACCGGGTCGGAGTGGGTGGACCGGAGACCTTGGATGTCGGCTCGAGGGGGTTTGAGGTTTTTCCTGGCCTTTCCGTCCATCCTCCGCTGGTTGAAAACGACCGAAAAAGGAAGCCCCCCAGCGACTATCCCACCCATCTTTTCCCTTGTGGCGTCTTGGAGACCCACGGCACCCGCAGCCAAGCGCCGCTCTACAGGGGACGGCGTGCCCTGTCGCATGCGCTGTACCCGTCAAGCAGCTCGCTACGCACGCCAAGGCTAGGCGCCCTGCATTAGCACCGCCCGCCAGTGTCAGAGCCTGCGTCGATCCGCCCACCCCCAACTCAGTGACACCTGTTGACTGGTCTGGCTTTAGGCCGTGCGGCCGAATCTAGGCCATCATGTGGGTGAGAATAGCACAAGAGGCCAGTCAGTTGGTGGTGTGCCCTGGTGGGTGGTGGAGAGAGAAGAGCCTGAGAGCCTGAGAGGTACTCGAAGCCAGCGCGAGTTCTTTGTTCGGTCCGGGATTCTCAGGCCAGCAACATTCCTCCTTACCCCTCCCTCCAACGGTGCCATTCGATGCTCCAAGGCCGGAAACTGTCTCCGGAATGACGGACTTCAGCGCTACTCAGCTTTGGTCTAGGTAGCATGTGCTCTAGCCTCAATGCTTCTGGTTGCTATCGGAGCTCGCGGTTGGGGCGACGGGCGGGAGCTGCCCGCTAGAGACAAGGCCACACAGTCTTAGGGTTGGGCATGCAGGGGACAGGGGGAAAAGCTTGCGAGGCCTCTGGGCCTGCTCGAATTCGTGCTGTGAGTTCGATTGTTGTTTGGCCTGGCTTGAGAGACATCGAAACGGAAAAATCTGAAGCAAGGGAGAGTGTTGGGACTGCGAAGAGATTTGACGGTAGAATGAGGATGTACAAAACCATTGCCACTGTTCAATTGCAATGATTCAGGTCAATGTCCTTTTCCACGAACACAATGTCAAGAGGGATGCCGACTCAGCTGAAGCATGCTGGCACCCGTATCCCTCGCCCGTCGATCTTGGTATGGCAAATTTTCAAATCTGGCTGCAATAGAATGGCAGTTGTCGCCGCCGCCCTTCGGTGGCTCACGGTACCGAATCGTGGCTTGCGTTGCCTTGGCTGGCCCCCTTGTGTAGCACAGAAGCAACAGGTAGATTGTGCCGGGGAGATGATAGCATCACTTGATGCCGGGATGCCGGGATGCATTGAGTAAGTTACGTGCGACGACCGTCTTGTTTTCGCTTGCTTGCTGCTAGCCGCGCCAGGCTAGATGCGCGTCTCCGCGTGTAGGACTGGCTTGGCCGCGAACGTTGATGTCGGCGTCCGATGCGGACTTTGAGTTTCTTTGTGCTGTCGGGTGGCTTCAGGCCTACCTTAGCAAGTCGACGGACAGCGACAGACGTCGAAAGCCGTCTCTCGACCGGGTTGGTGAGTGCCGCTACTAGTTGTTGCTGGGCTGCCCCTCGTTCGCAGAGCAGATGGTGCGGTTTTTTCTACTGCCATCCCCTCCGTTGCCAGGGACCCTAGTGTAAAGTGTTGAGCTGACTGACGTTTGCTGAGCTGATGAACATCGGATTGTTGGAAGAATCAAGTTTGTCTGCAGTCACGAGTGAATTGGGACGAATCTGTGCATGCACGCGGCTGAATTTGACTTCTCAGTCCGATTACTCTTGCCTTGGAAGGTTCCGCCTCGAGGGTTGGGAGAAAAGGCATGAGCGTCCAGGTGCAGCAGTGCACCTCCCCCCCCCCCTCTGCGGAGGAAAAGAATTCCCCGGCGAAATGCCAGGGGCGGATAGCTGAGAGACCCACTGCGGCACTGCGGCTCCCAATCGGCGGCCTTGGCCCACCAGAGTGGATGGCTTGGCATGGCAACCTCCGACTTCACCTCAATATCGTCAACCTCGAGTCCTCGGCCAACAATTTCCATGCTGGTATACTTGGACAGGATATGAAGGTAATTCTATAAGCACTATCTATCGGTTTTCATGCGCACAGTGAAAACATCAGTTATACAGCGGAACAGGATGTTGAACTCGTTGCCTGGTAAACAAACCACGAGGGAACTAGTATTTGACCCCAGCTTACCTTAGTCAAAGTCAACCTTGTCGGGATGAGAACTGGTAACCTCTCAATTGTGATATTTTACACAGATTGGACGTATTTCTAAACATCTCAATCAAAATCCCCAATGGCGATGTGTTTTCCTGTCGAGGTTGTCAGTTCCCAGGCCGTGTCACCATCAAGGAGAATAAGTCAGAGTCGGCGAAAGCCTATGGCAGCCACATTGCCGATTTCTGGGCTTGTTTCGATCCCAGTGCATTACAACGATAGAGTACCATAATGAAGAACAGCCTGTCAAATGGGAATGGGATTCTGGCCATTCTTACCAATCCTCTGCCACGGATTCCATATACACATGGAATTGAAGGCACGGTGGCGCCTGAGCTACTCGAGAGGCGACTCCACAGCATGGCATACTGAACAGATTGGTAAATTAAATTTCAATGGAAATAGTATTACTTCGTGACTACCGGCCACGGTGAGATGGTAAGGTGGAGTATTCTCACGGGGAAGCTACTTGGTTGGGATTGAGGGCGGGCTGGTTAGTTGCAGGGTGGGATGCCTGGGACACCGGCAAGACCGACCGATAGATCTGTAGGTGATCAAGTGTGTAAATATCTCATCAAGAACCGGACCGTATGGTCGAGGGGCGAAAGCCGTGAAGTGCTGACTGGACAGTGATGCTCCTGTTCCTTTCAGGACTCCGGCGTTCAATCCTCGATCGGTCCACTCCTTTTTGAGTTTTTTCGAATCTTCAAATTGACCACCACTGGACCTCATAGGGAATCGACTGTCTCTATTTTGCCACAACAGATACCGGGTCATATGGTCGAGGGGCGAAGGCCGTGAAGTGCTGACTGGGGCAGTGATGCTCCTGTCCCTTTCAGGAATCCTGCCTTCAATCCCTGGTCGGTCCATTCTTTTTTTGTTTTTTTCTCAATATGACTTTTTATTTTGCTCCCCTTGCCTCCCATGTTTACATGCCTACAAGTCAGGCGGCTTCTTGCCCGGAATGTAAGTCCGCTGTAAGAAGGCTACAGTATTGATCTCTGCATTGATCTGCCCAAACCCATTCAGTCACCCACAGGTTGGCTCCATACCTCTTTCGTTTGTCTTTCCTTCTGCTGATATCGTTGAAGACGAAGCTTTATTTTATAGCAGAATTCTCCGTGATAGACTGACGATTTTGAGGGCGGCGTGGTATATTGGCCTCCTTTCGCCCGATTGATGTCTTAATCATCAATCTTCCTACTTGCACCTTCCTAAATTTCAAGAAGACTGTGCTTCCTCTACTGAATGACAAGTGCAGCATAGGTCAGGGCTAAGGAGAGAAAATACCGCTACATTGTGCCATGTCACTGGTCTCCTAACTTGACAATCCGTCTTCCTGGTCATCTGCTTCGATGGTGAGGGTCTTTTCAGCTCTCTATCTATACAAGATATTGGGGAGGGGGGGTTCTTGTCTTCGCTAATCACCACAGTGTACTTGTTTCCGTACAAAGGTACATGCCTGGCCTTGATTTACTCAAGCTGTCTTGCGATTTGAGGTCTTCTGCTGGTTCTTTCCATTCCCAAGCCTCGTAAGGGATACCCTAGCCTGCAGAATAGAAGTGGCGCCTACTACCACGTGCCCATGGTATGAGAGAATGCCAACCTACGCCAAATTCGAGTATGAGATAGAGATTCGACGATGATAATTGCCAAACCCATGACCACCAAAGAGAGTCACGAAGACCTCGCTGTTCCATGTAGCACTGAGAAGGAACTCATTCTTCGACGACTTTTCTTGTGGCATTCAGAAAGACTAAGAGGGTGACGTTCCACAACCCATTACCCGTCCACCCATAATCCGTCTCTAACCATCCGTCGTCCGTTGTCCGCAGTCCATTATCCGTTCTTCATTATCATCTGGTAGGCGCTTCTATCCCGTCGAGCGCTACTCCATCGTGCGTTATCCCATCTTGCTCATCCCAATTCGTGACCAGGAGTTGCTAAGCGAAGCCATCTCTCCTGCCTCCAAATATTCAGTCCGAGAGAGACGTGGCTTCTGATAACATTCAGGGCCGCGAGGCCGAGAGGGTAGTATTTGATCCCGGGGCAACTGTCAGATAATATAATTGTTAGCGTCAAGCTACCGGAAACAGAGCAATGGATGAAACAAGGCATAAAATAAATTTCGTACCTCAAATGTGCACCTCCTCGAAACCCCACTGCTCCCACTGCTCATCGTCAACGGCCAGCGGATCTTGAACGTGACCGCCGCCGGCGAGAACGAGCAGACGAATCCACTCACTCGCCAGCTGAACACTGTCAGCTCCGTTGGCAGGCATCTCCAGCTTGCCGCCGTACCATCCACGGATCAAGCGTCCTCCGGCTCCCTGAATCGCCGCTTCGGTATTGTCACGAATAGACTGGCGGAAGGCAAAGAGGCTGGAGAGGCTTGCCCTGATCTGAGGGCTGTTCTTGATGTGGTTGTAGCGGGCGATAGGGTCGAAAATGATCAGCTCAAGGCCGTCGGCGTACTTGTGAAGTACAATGGCGAAGCCGAGACGAGGGCAGAGCGAAGACTAGACACCCTGCTGCGTGTCGGTGCCAGAGACCTCGTCGGCAGAAGGGATCGCGCCCCAAGTACGGCCAAACCAAGGAGTGGCGAGAGCAATAGAGATAGCCTTTCCATGCTGGAAGATTTTGACGGCTTGAACCAAGGCATTCTCAATGCTGAAGTAGTAAAGAGATTGTCCGTCTGAGGGGATTGCCCACTGGCGACGCTCCATCTGACTCTTGAAGTTGGCGATGGGGGTCAGAATCAAGTTCCAGGTGCTATCGGGCTGGTAGTTGGAAAGCGCGAGAGAGCAGAGATAGGCACGAGTGTCAAGAGGCAGGGTAGCCTTGTTGGGAGTTGCAGGTAGGGCGCCGGGAGTTTGGGGCGTCTTGCCGAAGAGGACGCCTCGAAGCTCCGGTGTGGCGATGAGGGCAAGTTCATGCGGATCGAAGTGAGCAGGAGGCCAGGACTTGTTCTCCGCGGGTCGGGCGACGCTGGCGCTCTGGAACTGAGCCGTGAGGGCGCCCATCTCGTTGGGGCGGGCCGTGAGGGACAAAGCCTGAAGGGGCGGAAGAGTCGCAATTGTGTCCTTGACTGAAATCTAAGCGTCTACAGCCATGGTGAGATCGGTCTTGAGCCGTTCGCCGGGTCGCCGCGACGGGCACGCACGTAAACTTCTTCGATATCCTTGAGTGCGTCGCCACTGAGTTCGCCTCTGGTCTTGAGCTCAGTCGCAACGGTCGCGTAGAACGCAGAATGACCACGTAGGGCTCCGTAGAGGTCGGCTCTAGCAGCGAGAGTGTGGAAAATTCCCAGAAGGCAGACTTCGGCCTCTCTGGTCATGGCGATCATGTCGTTGACATTGCTGTTCGCCCAGGTCCAATCACTTCCGAAGAATGCCGCTAAGACGACATGGACGGTCTCTCTGTCGGGGAACATCGGGCCAGGAGGGAAGTTGAAGCCTCTCTGTATGAGGATCTTCTTGGATCCTTTCTCGTTGCCCGTGATGGCACGCTTGGATGTTGCTTTTGCCTGGCTTGGTATTTTGCCAACGCCGGAACCTCGAGACGAGAGAATTCAACGAGTATGTGGATGGGATGAGTGAAGAAAGCAAGGCAAGGAAGGAGGCGAGGAAAGTTGATGGATTGAGAAAGGGGAGTGGTTAAGGTAAGGTAGCAGGTAGGTGAGGTAGTGAATGAAGTACCGGGGGGAATTATTGTAAGATATGAGGAAAGGTGGGGACGTCAAAAGGTGAGGTGAGGTATTCTGTCGGAGGAAGGAGCGAGGGTATCGAGCATCGACGTACCTTCCTTTTCACACAAGACCAATTCTCAGCATTTCTTGACGGTCATCCAACGGGAGATTATGCATCAGGTCTCGAAACTAAGGCTCCTTGAAAAGGGAAGGAGCACCCATGACTGAGCGTCTTATGTTTAAAGGAGGCGATTTGCAACCTTATATCAGGGATCTGTTCAACCTATCAAATAAGTTACATGAAATATGACTGGCCATCCGAGCTTAAGATGACGTGATTTAGACCTTGTCTCCATATGACATACGGCCGTGAATAGATAAACGAAACAAAAAAAGGCCACCAGATTAGCACTGAGATACTCGTCATCTCATCATGGCTATAAATCTATAAAAGTGAAAAAAAGGGGACCAACCGAGGATTGAAAGCAGGAGTCCTGAAAGGGACAGGAGCATCACTGCCCCAGTCAGCACTTCACGGCCTTTGCCCCTCGACCATACGGCCCAGTATTAGTTGTTGAGAATTGGACATGATTCATTCCTTATGAAGGTTGAGGACGGTGAATGTGGAAGCTTTACCTGAGGCATCCTGTGCGGCACTGTCTTGAGGCATCGTAGGAACCCGGTTGGGTGAATCACTCATTCATTACCTCAGTCAAGCCATTGGATCCAACAGGGTACCCAACTGGTTGTTGCTACGTTCTCTAGATTCATCACACTGTACCTTAAGGTAGAGAACCTGAGTGGCAGTTTGAAATGCTCTGAATTGCTGAATTCGACTTGTGCTTTTTGTGACCAAAGACGCATGCATCTATGAAGAGTGATGGAGCTCTATCTGACCCCAATGCAAATCCTTTCTTCATTACGTCGTCCGTTATCCCCACCACATCCAACGTATCCCAAATCTGCCAATTTACATAATGACCTCGTTTGAAACATCCTATGAGATTGTCAGTAACATGAAAGACTGATAGCAGTGGGGGCAGACTCACTCTCTTCAACTCCTTGAAGGGAAGGCACACGCAGTTTTGGACCCGGACCTCATCACCGACACCGCAGTCCTTGCCGAGAATGGTAATGCTCTGGACCTTGACGCCGTTCTTGATGATGCTCGTCGTGTGGCTGCCTACGGGGGTGGGGGTACCCTCAACACGGGCCCAAGCACCGACGCGGCTGCCCCAGCCGATGATAGAGTACAGGACGCAAGAGTCGTGCTTGATCTCAGAGTCCTCGAGGACGACGGACTCCTTGATGCGGGCACCGGGGCCGACGTGGACGCGGGGTCCGATGGAGACGTTGGGGCCCAGCTTGGCGGTGGGGTCGACGGTGGCAGTAGGGTGAATGAAGACGGGAGGGATGATGTTAGAGCTGGGCTGGGCAAGCTCCTTGGAGCCGTTCTGCCAGGCCTTCTGCAGGTAGAGGGCGTTGGCGGGGACGGCTGAACCAGCCGTCTTGATCTGACGCCAGAAGTCCTTGGTCTCGTACACGAAGAAGTGCTTGGTGTCGGCGAGGTCACCGAGGATATCCTGCTCGAGGCGGATGACCTCGTTCTTGCGCTCCTCATCGTCGTCGGTGATGATGAAGCTGTTCTCGAGATTCTCGGAGCTCGGGTAGGAGACGAGGCGCGAAGGACGGTCGGTACGGCGCTTGATGGCGGTCTTGATGGAGGGGAAGATGGCGTCGGTGGAGAAGAGGTAGACACCGCAGTTGATCAGGTTGCTGATTTGCGACTCGGGCTTCTCGACGTAGTGAAGGACACGGCGGGTGTGGGCGTCGCTGACGATGCAACCGAAGTTGGTGGCGGCTTCGTTAGAGACGCGCGTACCCAGAATGACAGCCTCGGCGTTCTTGTCGTGGAAGAGCTGGAGCATCTCGGGGAGTGGGAAGGAGCAGCAGACGTCGGCGTTCAGGACGAAGAGGCGCTCGGGGTGACCTTTGAGGATAGCATCGCGGAAGTGGTAGAGACCGCCTGCAGTGCCGAGGGCCTCATATTCGCGTAGGTACTTGATGGAGAGGTTGGGGAACTCGTGGGAGGCGTCCTTGATGAAGTCGCGGAAGACGGACTCGTCGTAGTAGCCGATGATGAGGACCTCGGTGATCTCCTTGCCGGGGACTCGCTCAATGGCAGCCAAGTTGTGCCAGATGATGGGGTGACCAGCGACTTCGAAGAGGGGCTTGGGGACGTCGAGGGAAAGAGGACGGAATCGAGTTCCTCTGGAGGGGCCTCCGACCTGAAGATTTAAAGGTTCTGGTTAGCTTGGGACCGTTTGCAGAGGACAATGAGCTTTGACGAGCTTTGTGAGGGAGGGGGAGAAGCAAGGCGGGGTTTTGATATTTTGGGGATGCACGCGCCGCACAATAAAGCGACGCGCAAAACACCATAAAGCAGATGGTCTTACCAGAATGACGGCCTTGGTGGCACCCTCTCTGGGTGCCTTTCCACGGTAGGGGACTTGCAGCGACATGGTTCGAGTGGGATGGGTATCTCAGGTTGTGGTGGTGAGAAAGGGAAGGGAAAAAAGGCTTAGATAGCAGTCGAGAGACCCGGTACAAAGTCAGGTCGGGTAGCTGAGGTGCGGAATTGAAGACGCTACTTGCAACGTCACCGCTTCGTGAGTTTTAGAAGGGGGTCCCCCTGAGAAAGTGTTCACTCAACCTTGTGAGGTCCCAAGAATAAATTCAGAACAGGCAATGCATGTGTTGGCAGGGGTCTATCGATAGGAGGAGGGTCATCAGGTGGCTCGTGTCGTTTCTAAGGTAGATGTGGCTATTCTATGGGGGACTTCTTGGTGTTATTGAGAGACTTTGTGAGGCACCTATTTTGCCCGGGTAGAGGTGTACCTGTTTACTGCTCAGGACCCTTTGCGGGGTGGACTGGATTCCCTTGCGTGGCAGGAAGGAGCCTCCCGCCAGGTTCCATTGTCTCCAAGCTATCGATAAGCAATAGTTCATGGTGAGCGAGGTGGCCCAGGAACACATGCGACAAACTCAACGTCTCATTCGTGTCCCTTTGAGAAGCCAAACATTTCTTTTTTGTCTACAAATCCTTCAAGCCAGATACCTGAAAGTGCTTGCAATGGACAATTCCAGAAGATAAGGCAGGCAGTATCTGCAAGAACAGACCAGGAGTTGAAAGACTGTTATAGATGGTTCACCTGCAACTCTCAGATGCCATGGCATGACACGGCAATCATGGCATGTAAGACAGCATCGGCAGCCGATTGGGATGGAATTCAAAATCATGTAAGAGGTCGCAGGTACCTTGCAGGAAGCATCCCCAATTGACAATCATGAAATCAATTTACGCGTCGGTATCTGAGCGTGTCGAGGACGTGTAAAGCAGGCAGCACACGCGACAATGTGGTGCCTGAATGGTGAGCAGTGACTTGGTTGACCAGGTGAAGATGCACTCATCTTGGGCGAAATCTGGTAGGCCGCTGTGCATCTGGGACAGCTCAAGTAAGTACCAAGTCGCGTCTCTCTACCTTCGCAGGGGATCGCCGAGGCCAAGCTCCACTGCCAGCCATTCTCTTCGAATCTTGCGCCCCTGAGGTCCATGACATCCCTGCCTGCTGGGAGACCGAACGATGCACCTCGTGCGCTCCAGTTCCCAATAATCCACGATAGTGGCTACCTGGCCCTACGAGCAACATGGTGAGATATCGCCAGCATCACGTCGATGGAAATATTGGAAAATGATAACATACTCTTTCTATATGCTAGAGACACTATGGAGAGACTTAAAATCAGCTACATGGCCTTTTAGAGTGTAGACAAAAGACGCACTGTTGCACCTTTCCATGTACCTTCTAACACTAACAACCACTTTAACGAGAGCTCCAGGAGAGCGGGACATGTGGTTGCTCAGGTCACCCAAACGAGGAAAGAGCTCTTAAAGCTCTGTAGCTCCCCAGAGCTCCTCCCCTTCCTTCACCTGCCTGATATCCAGCTTCAGCTTCATCACCTCACCTCACATTACCTTACAATTTTACTTCAGGTCTCACCTCTTTCTCTTACTTCCCACTCGCTTCCCTCAGTCACTCATTTTTTGTGCTGCCTAGAGCTGGGTTGGGTCGTCAATTGTCCCTTCGCCGTTCTTTGAGGTACCTCTCCACCTGGGGATATATTCCTCATCGACCCTCTACTTTGCCTTCAGAATCTTTCCTCTTCTCAATCCTCTCATCCGCTTTCCTCTTACCTCACCCAAAATGACAAAGGCAAGAGCGTCGAGAGGTCATACCGTCAAGCCCGAGCCTGGCAATCATCAGAATACTTCTCCCACACCTTCCCTCACCAACACTTACAACGGCTCCCCAGAGGCCAACAGAAACCAATCCCGTTCTTACCATGCTGGGCCTGCGGATGTCAATCAATCATTCTTGAGATCGGACGCCCGTAAGTTACTATTCCTCTCATACTTACCAGGCTTCTCAAATTCGATGTCTAATCATCGTACAGCCACGCCTTCTATCGCTCCTCACGGCGCTTACACTGCCCCCCAAACTGTCCGCAGTGCGCTTACAAACCCAACGTTTGACGAGAGTGAGCCGGTCCTGCTCCAGGTCAGGAACAGAGATATGGATCCGCCCGCGATCCCCATGCAGAACGACTCATTTCTCGATGGTTCCTTCCGGGACATCGGCGCCAAGGTGAAGATTTTCAACGATACTCTCGGTGAACTACAGCAGCTTGGCGTCTCCCACGATGTCGCACTGCCTCAGCTCGTCCTGGTCGGCGATCAGTCTGCCGGAAAATCGAGCTTGATGTCTGGTCTTGCCGGACTCAACCTCCCTCGCAGCGAGGGCGTCTGTACTCGTTGCCCTGTCCATATTCGCGTTTCCCGGAGTGGCCCTCGCGACCGTGGCGGTCCTCAGTGGTCCTGCCGCGTCTCTCTCCAGCAGGATTACGCCTTCCGGCCTCCTAACCACTTCCTCACAAAGGCCGACGTCACCCCGGAGAACCCGTTTCCGCCGTGGGTGAAGCAGGCACGAGTGGTCAAGGAGTTTATGACAATCTATGATCAGTCGGACATTGACACTGTCCTGAAATGGGCTCAAATTGCCATTCTCAACCATGATCAGAACCACGAGCTGTACGTTCCCGGATCAGGCGCCATCACTAAGCAGTCTTTGTTGGACGACGAGGCCGAGAGAACTCTCGCCAAATTCAGTCCCAACACGGTCGCCTTGGAGATCAAAGGCCCGGACCTGCCTGATCTATCTTTCTACGACATGCCTGGCATTTTCCGCAACGCGGCTCGCGAGGAAGATGAGTACCTCGTGTCGGTGGTGGAGAACCTGGCACGCGAGTATATCTCGCACTCTGAAGCCCTCATCATCTGGGCTGTGCCAATGAATGTCGACCCTGAGACCTCCTCGACTCTGTCAATCATTCGTGTCCTTCAAGCTCAGCAACGGACAATCGGAGTCATGACAAAGGCTGATCTTCTTCCTGAGGGTAACAATACTCAATGGCTTTCGATGTTGCGCGGAGAGGCGCACAAGATCGGACACGAGTTCTTCATAACGTCCAGGCCGTCGAATCAGAAGCTCGACGAGCAGCAGAGATGGGAGGAGGGATTCTTTCATCAAGATGCTAGTGAACGCTGGCCAGAGGAGTTCCATCCATTCCGCGAGCGATGTGGCGTGGAGAAACTCAAGATCGCTCTTTCCGAGAAGTTGGGCAAGGAATTCGCCAAGAAGTAAGTTTTCTGCTCCACTTGTCCATCCTGATATTTCGAAAATATACTGACGTTTTCAGCTTGCCTTCAATCAAGAACAAGGTCCAGACGAGACTGAGTGAGATCGAAGCCGAGCTCAGCACACTCCCCGAATTGCCCAACAATGTGGAACTGGAGGTTCGAAAGAGCTTGATGGCGTTCTCCTCCACTGTCAAGGAAACTCTTCGTGGCAGAAAGTTTTCCTCTAACTATGGATCTCTTTCGGACAGCTTCCGCGACTGCATACTTCAGATGAAGCCTAAGTTCATACTCAAGGACAAGTCCGACATTCCCGTTCTCGAAATCTCTGATGATGACGATGACAGCTCATCTGTCACCCCTTCGAACAGAAAGCGTGGTGGCTACGGTCAACATCATTCAGCTGCCAAGCGAGCCCGGCCAACACCCGTCAATGGTGGTAACTCCTTCTCGGCTGCCATCAAGACAGAAGACAGCGTTCCGGCGCCATCGACACCCTCTCGCCGAGGTCCACCCCAGCCAATGCCTCTGGCCCCACCGTTCCAACGGTACGCTAATTATGGCGCTGGATTTCGGACACTGGCGCAGATTCGCGAGGACATCAAGGCCAAGACCAAGGCAGGCATGCCTAGTATTGTGCCTGACGAGGTTTATGAAGATCTATGCAAGCAAGCCGTAAAGGCCTGGAACCAGCCCATGGAAACCTTCCTGCAAGAGACTATGAATGTTCTTCAACGAATCGTCGACTACGCCCTGAGCCAGGCTTTTGGTTCCCTGATGAAGCGATTGATCTTCAAGAAGTCTACCAACCTCATGAACGAATTCCTAAGAGAGCGTCGCAGCGAGGCCATGTCTTTTCTCAAGGATATCTACGACATGGAGACGTTCCAACTCTTCACGGTCAACCAGAAGGCTTTCCAGGATTATGAACGCTCCGAGAGTCGGGTACTTACGCGTTACCGCCACGTTATGCGCTGGCAGGCATTCTCGGGAGATTCCTACGAGTTCCATGATTGGGATCACATGACTCCAGAGCAGCGCATGAACGAGGAGCGGAAGCATAACGTCGAACTTGGGAAGATGGGCCCAGACACCTTTGATAAGGAACTCAGAGTGGCTGCCTACGTCCGAGGTTACTACATGTTGTCCGCTCTCCGCTTCGCCGACACGGTCTGTCTGTCGGTTACGTCCCGCATGATGCCGAAGATTGTCCAGGATCTCGACTTCTTCCTCGAAAACAACCTCGGTCTCATCGGTCGTCATGACGAGACTGTATTTGCCCGCCTGATGGAAGAGGATGAAGCGACCGCGCGCAAGAGGGAGCGACTGAAGAACGAGCTGGAGAAATTTAAGAAGGCTCTCGACTCGATCACGACAAACGAGTTGGAGGGCGCCTTTGGGTCGTCTTCGCAGGGAAGAGACGCATTCGAGGCGTACGGCGAGTCTTTCGCCGAGACCATGGATCTGGACGGAGGATGTTGAGCCATCAAGCACGTCTTTCTGGGGTGATCGTGATGGTTGCCAGCTCGCAGCGTGCTTGGAATTTGAGCCTCGAGTCGACTACAATGCCAAGGGAGTCGATGGTGGCCGGTTTTTCCAATGTTTGACCGTGGCAATCGGGTCCGATCTTGTGGACAGAGAGTTCATGTTGCTGATTGGCACAGCCGGGATAGGCCATTTGGCGTGAGGTAATGGAGTTTGGGATACCTAAGGAAGGCCACAGGATTGTTTGTTTTTTGCCAGTCGGAAGGCATATTCGCAGAAGATACCACTATTGCACGTAGTTAGCTAGCTCAGAGAATGGACACCGAGATGTATCAACAACATTGGGCCGTATGTGATTGGGGAAGAGTTTAGACAACGACTTGCTGATGGATGGCCCGTTTTACACGAAGGAATTCTCACATGTGTGCCGACAAGGCTGTCCCTAACCATCGGAATTACGGCTCATAGAGATCTAAAGAAAGAAGAGCCAAGCCGTGATGGAGAGAAGCGCGCGGCGACGAAGATCAGGTAAGAAGCAAAAATCGCTCAAGGAACTAGAGGCTAAGGCGTGCTACTAACGGATGGGAAAGCGAGAACTTCTTTCCATTTCTTGGCTATAGCCAGAAGGCCCGGAATTCAGCTGAATGGACTGTGGCCATTGGAATATTGCCAAATCCAAATCTTCCCATCCTCTTCGAACCAATCTCAACTTGCCGTCTGCATCCCTCCACACACCCACGACTACGACAATCCTTCCGCTGCGTTGGCTCCGTCCACAGCCTCAAACACCGCGTTCCCCCTTTCTCCGTACTGACAGTCCCTGGGGTAGACTCCAACGCATCGACTTTACCCGGCGTTGTTGGCCTCCCGTGGACCTGGGCCGACTAAACAGGCGCCGCTTTTCATTTCGCCTAGGACTTCGGCCAACCGCTTCACGACCCTCGCCGTCGGCTAAAATGCAGAATGTACAGATTTGGGGTCCCTCATCATGCAACCGCTTCTCGCATCCACTCCTCAGAAAGAGGGTGCGGCGAGGCAAGGCAAGGCAGCAGACTTCCATTTCAATGGTGCCTCCATCGAAGTCGCCGGCTACCGGAATGCCCACGCAAAAAACAACCGCGCATTAGAGTCACAGACTCGCGCTAGGCAATTCCAGTCCGGCGGCATGGTCCCAGCAACCGTTCAGCCTAGTGCTGTGGACCTGAGCTTAGAGTCCGGGGAGAGTGTCAGTCGCAGTGGGCTTCCCCGGATTCGGAAGCATCGTGTCATGCTTCCGACTGCCATCGTCGGTGGGTCATGAGACACTGTCAAGCTTGGACAGGACATGCTGGGACTAATATTCATTCGATGACAGGACGACCCTCGATACCGATCTGCAAAACTCCACAGTGTTGACTGACGAGGGCGCGCACCAACGCTAAGTGTTTTTGTCGAGCAACTGGCAAGCGAGTTTGGGATTGATTCGCGCTTCGCGAAGCTTACGAAGCCAAGTCAAGCGAGCCGCGCAGATCACGGACTGTTGGAGATCAACTGCAGATTGTTGCCAACTTGACCGTCACAAGCATTCGGCGCGCCTTGAGCAGTTTCAAGCCGCGATCATTGGAAGCCGAAGTAACGCAAGTCCTATCAAACCGGGCAAACAGACCACCAATCCTCCTCTATGTTCACCGTCTATCCAATTGGCGTACAAGAATCAAAAGGTGTTGATATACAAGGTCCGGAGGAGAAAATCCAAGACGTCAGCAGTAAGTGGTCTGCTGATTTTTATCTTCTTGCTTAGATCACTCCAGATCCCACCCGGTAGCGCAGCTCCCATTTCTTGGGTCCAATGTCGGCTTGGAGACTCGTTCAAGACAACAAACTCTCTAAGAATACGGCTTACGACCGTCTCAGGAGCATTAGAAACCTGGGCAGGCTAGCCTCAATGGGTATCGATGTACCTGTCAGATACCGGCCCTGACTTCCGAGGAGGCGCTTCTTTCAACCACTTGCGCTACTGATGGCGCTCCCACTTTTCTCCATAGAGATATAGGTTGTATGATCACGCGAGGAGAAATGGCGTCGGCATACCGTCCTGCGCCAATCGTCCAAAATTGTATGTGTTGATATTTCAATCGCTCTTGATGAGAGGTCTGGCTAACATTGACGCAAAGGAGCAGGCCTGCACTACATGAAGTGTCGCTGCGATCTACAGAGGGAATCACGCACCCGAAACCTTGCTCCTCCAAGGCATCAGGATCAGGGGAAGGAAGTTTGTCGGGTCTCCTCATACAAACTACCGTAAGAATCTAACACGCTATGCATAACGATCAATCTAGAGCCCTCTAGGTGTTGAGCAAACATATTCATCATCTAGGCCGCAACAGGGTCTTATTAGCCCAACGGTCGATGGCTGGTAAGCCAACACATGCGTCCAAAACAGAAGAAATAGTCCACTCGAAGGCAGTTTCCTAGAGAACTAGCAATCACTATTGAGTTGAAACTGTTCAACATTGACATTCACTGATTGAAAGCCTCCATCGAACGAGGGCCATCACCCAATTCGCTTCGCTAAAGGCATCCTGTGCCTCACGCCTGCATGATCAGTCTTAAACGAGTCCAATTGACACCCTTCGCCCACCACCACCAGTTGCAACTGCTAGTATCCTATCTATTACTCACGGCTTAAGTCAAGCAGCGGGCTGAAGTAGGTAGAGCTTTTCCCAGTCTCCGCACTTCCTACACCACCACACCCTCAGCACCTAGACCCATCTCGCCCTGCGATCGGTCTTTGCCTTCAACAGTTCCCTTCACGTTGTCGACCAATGATAGGGACATGGTTAATATCATCCGTCTTTTGCCGGACATTCATCCAGACGGCCCTTCTCATGAAGCCACATGTACTGTACCCCAGTCAGCTTGACACCTGAACCGCCTCTCGCCCGGGCCGGACAGGGCTCTTTATTCGAATTCTGGTACGCTAGTTCCTCGCACCTTAAGTATTGTTCTCCTTGATCTGAGTGGTTCATTCTTTCTCATGATAGTAGAAGCTTACTCACGCCAGGCATAACCAACCTGAGGGACGTCGAGCTACGAGGTCAATGTTGCCACCAAATCAGCGTCAAGTGATACATATGGACACACAATATCCCGGGCGCCAGACTATGAAGTTCGAAGCATCATAGACTGCAAAACCTGCTTACGGAAGAGTTTTCAACGAGCCCCAGAAGACAGGGTGCAAATAACCACCAACCGGCTGATGGAAGCTCTGGCTGGCCAGCTGGCGTGCTTCATTGCTGTGGTGGCATTACCAGTCTGTTGGAATCCAACTAGTAATTGTCACTTTGGTGGGCGTTTTGAACCAATTCCAACTGCAGTCTCTGCAGACAAGGTGCAGTCTCAATAATCGGCTGGAGGTCTAGCTTCGAGGGATGAGCCGGCGGACCGGAGATGCCTGGTACAGGCCCAGGAAAGCTGCACCCATCCTCGTGAGAGTACGATCTAGAGGTCCCTAATACCAACAGGTCACGGAATGCAACTCCAGAATGTTTTTTTTGGCAATACACGGCACAAGTACCATCATGGCTCTTGTTCCCTCCTTTCCCAGAGCAGCCCATGGGGAAGCCTCCCGATACCCCTGTTCGTCGAGTCGGAGTGTCACGTAAACGGCACGGAGATGAGTCTTTTGAAAAACCATTTTGCATGCAAGAAACAGTTGGCTAGCTCGCCTGGCACATGAATGTGGTGTCGAATATCTATTCCCCAATGCAACCAGGCCCGAGCCACGAATCACAAGACAGCAGACCCTGGAATCCAAGTAGATGCTTACCCCAGCACCAGGTGGTGTGTTTCTGTGCCGCACAAAACCATACCACTGAGGCCTGTTTGGGTCTGTATCGAGCAACCTGAGATTTGCTTGAGCTTTCCCGAGAGGCCAGGCAGAGATGCACCACCGCGCCCGTTCACATAGTCGAGACCCCAGACCAAGATTTGGTCGAACTATTCATGACTTTTGGAGAAGGGCCGCCCACGCCAATCATCCAACCCATCTTTACCCGCGTGCCGCCAATTCGTGCCGTCGCCGCCGCACACCCCTGCTCCTTATGCATCCCCGCCTCCCCCAGACGCTTCCTTCACGGGGGTGGGCACGTCCGAATGGGGGTGAACAAATTAGCTCCGGGGTCAGCAGCCGTGCAGATCGAGAGAATTGCAATGCTTCCACCCTAGTTGAGGAAAACCCGGGGTCAGAAAGTGAGGAAACATATATAAGTCCTCTACCCTGACCTTCTCGTTCACAGACCGTTTCCCTCTTCACCCGCGAGTCGGCCAGTCAACTTCTATACCCTCTCTTATCACTCTCTTTAGAAATTCTATCAGTGTTTTAGGGAAGTAACCCATAAAACACTGCCACGATGGTGAAGAAGGCCGTCATGTCCCGGCAAGTGGCCGACAACGTCGGCATCGCCCAGGCCGAGGCCCCGCGATTCGAAAAGGTGTACTGGCTGAGAGAGCCCCATCTTCGCAAGCTCTACTTCTCTACCATCTTCCTCATGGTCGCCTCAGCCACCACCGGCTACGATGGTATGCTCGTCAACACTTCTCAGCAGATGTCGCGATGGAAGGACTACTTTGGCGACGGCGTCTCCGACAACAACAAGCTCGGTATCCTCATCAACATGTTCAACATTGGTTCCATTGTTTCATACTTCATCACACCTTACGTGGCAGACAACTTCGGACGTAAGATTGCCATTGTCAGCGGCTGTTGCTTTATGATCGTCGGCGGCGCCGTCACGGCCTTCTGCAACGGCTGGGGAAGTACGTCAAAATCTCCTGCTCTTGCTAATTGATTGGAAGACTAGACTAACTTTCATTCTAGTGTACATCGGCGGACGATTCATTCTGGGTTTCGGTAACTCACTTGCTCAGATGGCGTCCCCCTTGCTGTTGACCGAGATCTGCCACCCTCAACACCGTGGTCCCGTCACTGCTGTAGGTTTCCTCTCTAACCTGTCCCCAAACACCAGACATGAACGCTGCGAAGTGGAAGCGCGGGCTGACTTGAGCCGACAGATTTACAACTGTCTTTGGAACCTGGGGGCCCTGATCGTCGCCTCCATTGGCTGGGGAACCTCATATGTCAACAACGACTGGTGCTGGCGATCCATCACCTTCATCCAGATTGTCCCCTCCGTCATCCAGCTTATCGGTATCTGGTGGGTTCCCGAGTCTCCGCGTTACCTCATTAACAAGGACCGCTCTGAGGAAGCTCTCGCCGTCTTGGCCAAGCACCATGCTGGCGGCGACTTGAACAATGCCACCGTTCAGTTCGAGTTCCGCGAGATGAAGGAGACCATCTTGATGGAGAGGAACGCCGATAAGACGACTAGCTATGTCGACTTTCTCAAGACCAAGGGAAACCGCTGGCGTCTCGCAATTATCATTTCTCTCGGTATCATCTCCCAGTACTCTGGAAACGCCCTCTTCTCCAACTACATGGACGCCATCTACGAGGGTGCCGGCATCACCGAGCAGAACCAGAAGCTCGCCATCTCGACCGGAAAGTCCATCCTCGATCTCTCATGCTCCATCGGTGCCGCCTTGACCGTCGACTACTTTGGACGTCGCCCCCTATTCCTGACTGCCATCAGCGGTATGGTCGCCTCGTTCGTCTGCTGGACCATCACCGGTGCCGTTTTCGAGAACTCCGGCAACACTAACCAGGGCTCTGGCTACGCTCAGCTCGTCTTCATCTGGATCTTTGGTATCTTCTACGACATTGGCTTCTCCGGTCTGCTCATTGCCTACGGTCTTGAGGTCCTGCCTTTCCACCTCCGTGCCAAGGGCATGATGATTATGAACATTACCGTGCAGGCCATCCTCGCCATTGGAAAGTACGTCGCACCCATCCCCCATGTGTATTGACTGACTTCAGCTAACCACATCATCAGCCAAACCAACAAGGTCGCATGGGACAAGCTGCCCAACCACTGGAACTTTATGTTGTTCTACACCCTCTGGGACTTCTGCGAGCTTGTTTTCGTCTACTTCTTCTACGTCGAGACTAAGGGCCCCACCTTGGAGGAGATTTCCAAGATCTTTGACGGCGACGACGCTGTCGCGCACGTCGACCTCACACAGGTCGAGAAGGAAATTGATGCCAACATCCACGAGGAGGATATCAATACCCGCGCTGCGCACAGCGAGAAGACGGCTGCCTGAAATGTTCGATCTCTTGCGCAGTGACCGATGGGAAATGGAAGAAAATCGAAGAAAAAAACATGCGTCCTTTTGTATTGCCGTTTGGATGGTTCTAGCAGGGCTAGGTGGTGGCTGTAATACGGGTCCAGCATCGGCTAGGTTCAGACCTTGGGGTCGTTCGCGATACCAGAGGTGTCGCGACACAAGACACTCGTATGTTCCGCTACGGGCGCCGGGTGCCTTGTCGAGCGATGCCTTATCAATTACTCTCGTTAGTTACAAAATAGGCTATATACAACCTGCAGTGGGCTCCTTCATGGAGTCTCTGCGGTAATCTGAAGCCATCACCAACTTGGAGTTCTTCCCCTTGCCGTGACCAATTGCCAATGTCTGTCCAAAGAAAACAAAGAAAGAAAAAGAAGCCAATTTATTCTCAAGCTTTTACTATGGTCTTGGCTCCGTCCCTCGGAGACTAAACCCTATAGTCCCCCGGATTTCCTAATGGAGCTTGGGAAAGCGCTAGTGCCGGCATCCACAGGCACGAGGTCTTTGGGTACGAGAGGGGAATTGGTGGGAATTTTTTGGTGAGACAATGAGAGGAAGCAGGCTGTTGTTTGTCCTGCAGGCATCGTTTACTTGGCGTTAGAGGTAGACAGGCAGTCACGGAGGGAATGGGGGGAGTGGGGGGAGTGGGGAGAGAGGACGGGCCGTGGAACCGGTGGGATTCCACCCCTCGTATGCGGGGGAGGAGCAAACGGTATGGGATGCCTATTCGGTTTTGAAAATATGGCTTTCTAGGGTCAAACTGATTTTGTTTGCTTCCTTTTGTCCCTTTTTAGTTGGGATTGGTTTGTGTGTATGATGGATGCAACCCAGGGGACGCTGACTGAATAGTCAGTCCATGCATGTCTTGAGTCGATGGTGTAAAGCTCAATGGCTACTATGAACCCTTCGTTTCCAGATACTAGCTACATCAGTGTCAGCGAAACAGTATGGGGCCATAGCAGATTCGATGAGTGGATGATCGATGGCCTGACAATGCCACCTAGATGCAATTTACTGCCTTTGGGGTGAAATATAAACAGACTGGGATGAGAGATGCACTGGTAAGGGGCGCCGGAGGAAGAGCCGTCCCTAATTGTAGGTATTGCTTATGGTTTTGCTTATTCCCTTTCTTTCCTCGTACGGCTTACTGGCTGCCTGCACGCGTGCATAGTATCCGTGTTACCTCTGGCAATGGCACGCTCATCAGGAGCGCGACTAATCTTCTGATTTTTCATACGGGGGTTACGGATCTTTTGCTTCGGCTGTTTATAGCATTTGTTGCGAGGTTGTCCTCAAACCACAGCCCGACGGTGCGTAGCGTACCGAGTAGCCTTTGTAGATTGGCATTTGGAAAAAAAAAAAACGATGGTGATATTGGACTACATTGTTGACACTGAGTTGACGAGTGATGATAATGCTCTATGAACCGCTAAAGCACAGAATTCCACTAATATCCCCTGGTGCAATAACAATCTACAACTTGCTGACCATGTCTGTCTAAATGGTAAAGTAGGTAATGATACATTGAGACCAGAGCAGTTGCGTATAAACAACCCCTATCAGACACCCAGCTCGCCACCAACAACCTCGAGAGCCTCTACGCAAAGTTTCAACACCGCCTCATCTCCAGAAGAGCCCGCTACCTGCACAGCACTGACGAGGAGGGGATATAGTCGCAGCAGATGTTTCCTTCCCTCGCTCTCGACGTTAGGCGTGCTGGGAATTGCGTCCGACTCAGACGTCAAGTCGACCAGCTGCCGGAGCACGCGCAGCAGCTCCTTTCGCTGCGAAAGCGGCTGCGGCATGCGGCCGCGCAGGGGCTGGTCGGCAATGTACGTCCGGACGGTCAGCGCCGCACGGAGGATGAGAAAGGGCGCGACGGTGCGCGCGATGCGGATGTGCAGGGCCTGCGGCGCCTCCGAGAGGTGTGAGGTCGCGGAGCGCGGGGGTGGGAACGCGGGCGTGGGCGGTTGCACGACGATGCGCAGGCTCGAGACGTCGTACGTTGAGACGAGGGAGAAGAGCTCGTCCACGCAGACGTAGGCCATGCGATCGCGGCGGGTCGGGAGCGGGTCGACGGTACGGCCGGTCCGTTTCTTGTAGAGCGATGCGAGGCCGTTGGCGCCGTCGCTGCTGGAGCCGAAGAGGAGGGAGGACTCGGTCGGCGAGGGGTCGTGGATGATGGAGGTCCGGAAAAGGCTTTCGGCATAGGCTTTGCGGGTCTTATCTGGGATCGCCTCGGCTCCTAAGGATGGGATGATGAGTTCGCGGAGTTTGTGGAATGATGCAATGTCGAAGGACTCGTCGTCCGAGAGGTCTGCTGATGATGGCGCTGCATTGGTGTCCGCGCTTACGATACCGTCGGCGATTCCGACAATCATTTGCCACATGTCCTGAAGTGTCGAGCGGGGGATTTCGAGGGCACGGATCTGTGGCAGCGTGGCTTCCAAGATGGCGAGAATCGAGTTTGTCGCGAGACGCCATGGCTGGGCTGACTTGGTCACAATTGGGAAGCCGTACTTGAGGACAACGGGCTTGGACAGCGCCGAGAGAGCCGAGGAGAAGGCCTGACTAGCGTAAATATCTACGTCGGATGCGTTGCGTAGGATAAGAGTTTGCAGAATGGACATGCTGGCTTTCGACATGGCCACGTATGTTCTCCGCTGCGTCGCGCTCTGCGCCTTGAGTGCTTCGTCGCTGAAGGCCAGGCGGACGAACTCCGCCACCTGGGAGATCATAGCCGAGGGCACCCCAGACAGGTCTGTTCGCACCATCTTGATGGCTTCCATGACCTGGTTCTGCAGTGGCGTGACATACTCAATGTCGTTCACGTAGGCTCCCACCGTGGCTTGTTGCAGGGCCTCGCGGAAGAGGGTCAACATTTGGCGGACCCGATCCACTGTCAGGTCTTGCTGGACGAGTTGGTATACATCGTGGAATGCCGCAACGTAGGCAATCAAGCAATTTTGGTTGTCTGCCTCCTTGCCATCCTCTTCGTCTAGGGAGACGGGCGTGCCCCGAGACCACAGCTCCCATGCCGCGTTGACAGTGTCTGTGTCAAAAATTGGTCTGCCGGGATCGTAATCGAGCTTGATCACCTTGCCGAGCGCTTTGTACGTGGCCGTGTTGATTGTGAGCACCTTGAAATCGAGTAGAGTAGCAAAGTGGCCAAGAAGCTCTTGCCACAGGGCATTGAATGAGGAATGCGTGGATAGGGTCTCCATGTAGGTCGTAAGGAGCTCGGAAATACCGGTCAACACAACGGATGCTGTCTCGTGCCACTCTTTGCGGTCTTGCAGGGTGGTACTGTCGGTTGCGGTGGCTTGAAGCTCTTCCTCTATCGACGAAAGAAGCTTGAAAACCACAGACTTGACGCAGGTGGACCATGCCTCTGGGCTCAACTTATCACCATACGCATCAAATATTCTCAACAAGGTTTGAATCGCGCTATTGCGTAGCTCGAGTCGTCCATCGGCTGTCACCGTCGTGAGTCTCAACAGTAACAGCATCCAAAGGGCGGCGTCTGAAGCGATGTGTTCCGAATTCGCAGCCAAGACTGCCAGATCAGATATACTTGAGCCCTGCATCAGGTCGGCAGTGATAGGCAGGGTCTCAGTCTTGCCGGAAAGGAAATCTGACAGAACCCAGAAAAACGTGACAGTCTACAAAGTTTTAGCTTGGCCCGAACGACGTGACGCTTTGCAACGTACCGTTAATGCAATGTTGAGGTCATCATCTTGTGAGCAAAATTTGTAAAGGGTATCAACAAGGATGAGAAAGCAGGAATTCGGCAAAGACGCTAGGAAGTCGGAGCAGATGAGTTGAAGAGAATTGAAAGAAGACCGGACAAGCTTCGCTGATCTGGTCATGAGAACGTTCGTCTGGGAGCCCCGACGTTCTCCAGGGGCGAACTTTTTGTTGATGAAGATGGAGCCGATAATTTCAAAGGCAATCTCCCATCCGCTAACGAGTGTCTCGCCGCAGTTTTCAAGTAGGTTCTTCAGTCCTTCCAGAACAACCTTGTGGATTTCGACGTCAGTGCTATGACTGGCGACGGTGACCTCCCTATCTTCTTGCTGCAGAGGCAAGAGTGCATCGCGGAGAGCCTCGAGGAGAAGCAACTGAATCTGACCGCATTGCTCACGCTCCATCGTGGCCGCAATATTGGCTGCATCAAGAGCCAGTCTGACCAAAATTTCTGCCGCTCGCAGTCTTACGGAAGCGTTCATTGACGCCGCGTTGATGATGTGAATCAATTCGGAAGTCAGGGGCGTCCATCCGGATATGTCTGGTGAGTAAGAAAGCAAGCGATCGATGTTGATCGTGGCAATGTCCCCCAGCTTAGCCAGGGCGAAGTGGTCTTCCTGATTCGGTCCCGCGGCGGCTGCTGTAGAGACACTGAGGACCCGACGGTGTTGGCCTGCTTGCGACGGCTTCATGCCTCCTGATGTAGGCGACTTTGGTTGCGCTGCAGTCTCTGTCTTTGGCTTCTCATCCTTTGCTCTCTCCAAGAGGTCGCATACCGCCTCAACGACTTGTGCAAAGGCGTCGTTGGGAAAGTCAATAGTGCTTTCGATCAGACGAGATGCCGCCGTCTCAACGGCGCGAACTTCGCTGCTAAAGTTGGAGAGTAGTGCATTTGCCTCACCCTCTGCATGCTGATCCGTTCCCTTCGTTGCGAGTGGCGTTCGGCCAGGAGTCTTACTCGTGGAGAATAGTACGAAATCGGCTTGCTGTAAGGTTTCTAGGATGATACGCCAGGAGGAACCGAGAGTCGGGCCAAGGGCAATGCCAAGGTTGAGGAGCGCTCGCAGGCATAGCAGATTACGGGTGTTGAGCGTCATCTGGGTCCCCTCGAGGCCCTGCTGTCGACCTCTGTCAACGACGGGAGAGGCTTGGGTGACGAGACTATCGACACTTAGTAGCCCTCTTGCGTTGCTCAGAATGCTGTTGGGTGCTTCTGTGGTCGGTGTGGGTGTTGTTGGTCGAGCTGGTCCGGCATTCAGGCACGCCGTGAACACATTCGGCGGTACTGCCGCCTTGCCCAGCGTCGTTAAGAATGCGTCCCTCGGAGTAGACAGCTGGAGCAAGCCGGCGACGTGCGCGAACTTTTGGAATGCCCTCACTAGACTGTGGTAGTACTCCGAGTCCATAGCAGCATAGAGAAACGTAGAACAGGTAGCGAGGATGGCAGGCCAGCACTCTTCAATTATGGCAGCGCAAATTTTGACTTCTTTGTGCATTGGATGATCCTCCAAAGCAAGAGGGTTGAGCGGGACGGGGTTCTTCTTGAATGATGCCGCTCGTTCCAACGCAGCCCGTGACCCGTCTGTATCATCTTGTGCAGGCGCTGGTGAGTCCCGACCAATTTCCTGCTTCCCGCTCTTCTTGCGATTGCGGCTATCCCCGGGGACGGTAAGGGGAAGGATGAACTTGGCAAGGCCTTCCGAGAGCGACCCTATGCAAGACAAAGTCAAGCTGTAGATGTAAGAATCCGGAACAGATGGTGCCTCGGTCTTGTCGAGCTGGTCAATGCAAGGGACCCGGACGCTACTCCACTGCGTGCTAATGCCCACGTTGGATCCGTCCGCGCTGACGGAGCCGCTGATAATACCCGTGACACCGCTGGCTTCGAGCATGGCTTGATCGGTTGATGATGCGATGCTGGCATATGGGTTCATAACCGGAATCGTTGACTGATGTCCAAGACCAATGACGGATGGCTTCTCGGTGCTAAGCCGCACAAAGGTAGCGGTCAAATGTTTGAGAACATCCTTCTCGCCTTCCTTGGCGTCGTAGTTGACGAAGATCCGTCGAATCAAGGCATGCTCTGAGAAGATACCTCGGAAAACCTCTAAACACAGTGCTCTCTTCCATGTCGCCGTGTCCTGGTCCAGCAGATGCGTCAGGATATCAAGTGCGTCTCCGCTTTCGGTTGGGAGAATGTTGATGTGGCGTCGTAGGAGAGTGTACAGGATTCGGACCAGTCTGACCGACGTGGCAAAGTTGGGCTTCCCTTTCAGTGCACTAGTGATGAAGGGCATGACCCGAATTTGTAGGATGTGTGCTTGCTCTTTATGGGTCGAGAAGACGGCGGCGTGGTTGGTAAGAACAGACTCTATCAGCTCCAATCCGAATGTTTGTGGCAGACCGGAGAATCTCAGGTACTCGGGGCGCTGGTTCTCCGTCATGAGGCATAGGTCGTTGAATATCTGAGCAGATGTAAGTGACAGAATTTTATAGTTTGAAGGCGCGGCATACCCTGTACGCATCCAACGCCGCTGCGCGCAGTTCGACTGTGCCATCACCGGAGGGCGCCTCGCCCGCGGGAGGGCCACTTGCAGCCGTTTCTACGCATGGTTAGCAGAGGTATTTGATGGAAGACTGATGGAACCCTGACTATCTTCAGCAACGACCTTGTCAAAAACAGATACGACGAGCTGTTGCAAGGTTGCCGCGGAGGTGTTGTTGACAATAGCATTCTTGCTGGACTGCAGTATAAAGCAAGTGTTTAAAGCGGTGATGAGAAGGTCGCCTTTGAGATCAGTGGCATAATTCTGCAGTAATGACGGCAAAGCCTGAAGGATCTTGAGTTGAACATCGAGACCAGCCGAGGTTGCCTCTCTCAGAGCTTCGAGGACCTGGTTCAACTTCCCCCTTGGAAGAGCACGGGCGACGATGAGCCTTTGGAGGCATACAATGGCGATTCCAGTAAACTTTGCATTCTTGGTGCCACATGCAATGATGAAGGGATTCACAAAGTTGGGTCTCTGGGCAAGCTCTGTGTCGAGAGGTCAGTCATGGATCCATGGCTAGGAGGGATCGACAGGGGGGGATACACACCGTTGGCAGCTTGAGCTTCGTTAGCTCCTCTGAGCGCTTTGAGTTCCTCGAGAGACTTTTCGGCAGCCTGATTCAGATGGCATTAGCATTGAGTCCTTTTTAGTTGGAGAATCAAGTGCACACCTGACGGAGGTCATTGTGTTTCCGCTTGCTCTCTTGGATGAGGTTGGTTAGCTCCGTGGCCAGGAGCTGCGTAGTCATTCTGTCACAGGTGGCCTCTCCGGCAGTCCATCATCGATCTTTGACCGAGCTCCGTGGAAAGGAGAAACAAACACAAACGGAACGAGCTGTGAAACGAGTTTAAGGCCGTGTCTTGTCGAATTTGTCGAGTTGGTTACGAGTTGATAGGGATGAACAGGGCAAGTTCAGGCAAAGTAGGGAGCTCCCGTTTGGACAGCTGCGACTGCTCTCTGCGACTAGCAGCTCATCCACAGCTCCCGATTGAGGTGAGCTGTCCACCTTGAAAGATGACTAAGGCATATCGCATAAAGGTATCCACACCGCTTTACTGGCAGAACGCCCAAAACGGTTCACCGCCTTTACTGCCCCGCGCTGCCTTCCGTTGTGCGCATTGGGCTGAGCTGCCAGACAGTGACACTTGCACCGTCTCTCCAGCGCCTTCAGGCACGAGCCAGCCTGACTACACTGGCGGCCTTCTGTAAGGTGCCAACTGCGAGCCGCCATTGGGTCCACCAGATGTTCCCCTAGGTACCTACCCAGCTACTTCACGTTTAGGTAAGAAACTAAGATCCGGGCCGCATTGCAGTCCCCGTCGGCCTTCCTCCCACTTCGTAACCCCTCCAACTTTGAACATCTACACTGCCGTATCTACCAGTCGCCCTTTCACAACCACACCGACCCCAAGTCTCTCGATACCCACGCACGACTCAATATGGGCGCAAAAGTTCCACGCAACTTCCGCCTCCTTGAGGAACTTGAGAAGGGCGAGAAGGGCCTCGGAGCAGGTACTAGAGCCCCTCCCCTCTGATGCAACACCAAGCAATCTGCCCCGCGCATCTCGCTTTTCTGACTGACTCCTTCCATTGCAGAGGCTTGCTCCTACGGTCTGAACGATGCCGAAGACCTCTTGATGTCCGACTGGAACGGAACCATTCTCGGCCCCCCTCACGTTAGTACCTCCTTTGTGCTTGCCGGCCCCCATCGAGGTGTTGCGCATCACTGACCGGTCCTTTGTAGAGCGTCCACGAGAACAGAATCTACTCCCTCAAGATGCACTGCGGCCCCAACTATCCTGACGAGCCTCCCACGATACAATTTGTGAGCCAGGTCAACCTGCCCTGCGTCAACTCCCGCAATGGCGTTGTCGACCCCAGACAGCTTCCTTGCTTGGCCAACTGGAAGAGAGACAACACCATGGAGACCATTCTCATTGAGCTTAGAAGGTAAGTTGGGGAGATGTATTCGGGCGCAGGCTCAAGTGTTGCAAGCCCTCATAAGGCGTGGCTAACGTACGTTCCTCCAGGTACATGGCGGCTCCTGCGAACAAGAAGATCCCCCAGCCTCCCGAAGGTTCTACATACTAGGAGCTCCCTATGTGCATGATTCCCCACGATTTGCGAAAGAGGGTTTGGCTGGGTAGGTCGGGCTGATTATCGGTACACATGGCATGGGTAGTATGGCTCAATGATTATGACTTTCTTCACACCCAAGGTTCTCTCCGCCCATTATGCTGTGCCGTGAAGGAAGGCTGTGTGTCTCTGTGCTTTCAGAGTCTGCACAGAGTGAGATGGAAGAGGATACCATCAACAGCATGCACCTCTGCGGGTGCGAGACTCGAATCCACATTGGGCACAACTCTCCAGGCTACCTCTGCTGATTTCACACCGGCTTGTTATCATCTGAGAATAATCACAGTCTTTCAGATGAGAACTCAACTAGGTGTTGGACCATGTTACAGTAGTAAGGTGATGTGGTTGGATCCTACGATCTATCATCGTGGTGACTGCTATGATGCTGAATGTTTTGAGATCCAAGTTTCATGACTAGCAATATCAATAAGGTTCCGATCCAATGCAAGAATCAGAGGATCCGGGCTTCATATCCGTTGCGAACAGATGTGCCGTCTGGTCTCCAAGCTGACAACGAAAGTCCTCGTGTCTAGGATGGATCCTGGATGCCCATAGCACCACGGAACGGGAGCATCAGAGCCCGGTGGGCCTCGGCCGATGCCGTCGGCTAATCATCGGTAAGGTACCTAGGCAGAGGCAGCTGCAGCTTCCGTCATCCATGGGATTTTTTTGCCCCGGTCAAACGACGGAGACCCACAGATCCTCTTTGGCCTTAGCTGATGACCCGCGAGAGAGCTGTTCTGGAGCTCGCAACCTCGATTTGATCCACGCATCTTCTCGATCTACGTCAATGCAGCAGCAGCAATAACAGACATGGCTTCGGCGGTAACCAAAGCCGCACTCTCCGCGCCGCTGAGACGGGCTCTCGTCCAGTCCCAGTCGCGCGGCTTCCAGACCACCACAAAGAGTCTGCTCCCGTCAGCATTCGGCTCCAGCTCCAGCATCCCGCCCTCTTACTTCCAGAGGTCATCGCTCCCCGCCAATACCGTCATCCGCTTCGTTCCGCAACAGACAGCATGGATCGTTGAGCGCATGGGAAAGTTCAACCGCATCCTCGAACCCGGTCTGGCTATCCTCGTCCCCTTTATCGACCGCATCTCCTACGTCAAGTCGCTCAAGGAAAACGCCCTCGAGATCCCCAGCCAGAGCGCCATCACCGCCGACAACGTCACCCTCGAACTCGATGGTGTCCTCTACACCCGCGTCTTTGACGCCTACAAGGCCAGGTTTGTCGGCACGTCCCCTCGACGGTACCGTGGTAGCATACTAACAATATTCCCCCAAGCTACGGAGTCGAAGATGCCGAATACGCCATCTCCCAGTTGGCGCAAACCACGATGCGATCCGAAATCGGCCAGCTGACCCTCGACCACGTCCTCAAGGAGCGCGCCGCCCTCAACACAAACATCACCGCCGCCATCAACGAAGCCGCCCAGGCCTGGGGCGTCACCTGCCTCCGTTACGAGATCCGAGACATCCACGCCCCCGCCGGCGTCGTCGAAGCCATGCACCGCCAGGTGACCGCCGAGCGCTCGAAGCGCGCCGAGATCCTCGACTCCGAGGGTCAGAGGCAATCGGCCATCAACATCGCCGAGGGTAAGAAGCAGAGCGTCATTCTGGCGTCCGAGGCCTTGCGCGCCGAGCAGATCAACAGGGCGTCTGGTGAGGCCGAGGCTATCCTCATGAAGGCCAAGGCTACCGCCGCCGGTATCGAGGCCGTCTCCAAGAGCATTGCCGACGGCGAGGATGCGGCACAGGGCGCCATCAGCCTGTCTGTTGCCGAGAAGTACGTTGACGCGTTTGGCAAGCTGGCCAAGGAGAGCACGGCTGTCGTCGTCCCCGGAAACGTGGGAGATATCTCCAGCATGATTGCCACCGGCCTGAGCGTGTACGGCAAGGTTGGCCAGGCGCAAGCCAGGACGATGGCGAAGCAGCTTGTCGGCAACGAGGCGGCGGAGAAGTCTGACGAGGGAGCGTCTGGGGAACCCAAGCAGCTGAAGGATTCGGTGCTCGAGAGCTTTGACCAAGCGGCAGGACAGAAATGATTACTTTGAAAGTACGGAGCCGGCGTTGATGGACAGACACACACACAAGATATGAGAATCGCCGGGTGTCACATTATGTACTAGTACTACCCACTCAACCAAAAGACGGGCGAGGAAAATGCCCATGCATATCATAGGTTAAAATTGACTTCATCAAATATCCCTTTGGCATAGCTCTTGCCTGATATCCGAGTCCCGTACAAGCCTAGCATCTGTGTACTAGCACGCTTCCCAGGAATTTTCCAAATCTCACCGTTCCCGCATATTCCGCCATCTGAATACACGGGAAGCCCTCATATACCCCTCCAAGTCCATTCCCGTCACCAGCCAGAAGGCGCCCGTCTAGGTCGACGGGTCTGGTCAAACTGGCTGGGTGGTGGAGTGGTTCGAGGTCAATAATCAATATATTCGCCCACAGCCTTACTCGACGACAGGCTCCGAGTTCGATTCCCAGCATGAGCACCAAGAGATGTAGCCAAACCAGTGGTGAACTCTTTTTTCCTTTTCCTTTTCAGGATGAATATGAATAAGGGGGGGGCGGGGGGCGTTTTCAGACCTTCTTCAACTTCTCTTAACTAGGTACCTCGTGATGATGTAAACTTGCAGCTTAGGAACGTGAGAGGCCCTACCTCATGCTACCTTATTTATAAGGTAGTCTATCGGAACAGGTAGATCGTTTTGAGGAGAATTTGATACCACTCGAATTAGACCTCTCATCTGCGCTAAATATTCCCGGTCATTGCTCGAGACTCGCAGTATCGTGAAAGGTGATGGTTCTATGACCTCGGCAGATTCTTAAACCCATAGTCCATCAAAGTCATAGATTATGTAAGCCTGAGTTATTTCCGTATCTCGCCGTATGGGACGTTGCGAGGTCTCCTCCTCACTAAGGTAGTTGAGTTCGAAAGGGCTTCACTTTTTTAAGCCGACACTGACAATACTATGTACATGCTCTGCGTGATAGTCTGGCCTCGATATTGATCTTAAGTCTATTGTCAGTGGGCAGCATCGAATTCTCTGGTTAAACGTTACAGCGGGCTGGCACATCTCTAGCCATGTGAGAACTCAGAAGGAAGCTGGGCGAGGAATTGAACCGACTTCAAGGATGATTATCAAGTATATTGTCACACTATGGTTGAAGAATCATTGGTGTTCACTCTGACAGCCGAACAGAGTAGTGGGCCTGACGGCGTCACGTTTTGAGGAAGTACTAAATACCTCTACATGCCCAGATATTTATAAGTGTAATTAATAAGTGTATTTATGTGTATCTTAGCCCTTTGGGAGCATGATGCTGTTCGTGATAATACACAAGCAGCTACCAATGTCCTGACACAGAAAGCTGCATCTTAGCCTTTTCAAGTTGATTTTAGACTCTCATGGGCCTCGCATCCTCCTCCTCTAAGATAAACATCCGTTCCTTGGGTAGATACTTACATTGGGTGGACACTCGTGCTCATGAGACAACTTGGAGCTGCCACTCATCTCACTTATATCATAGCTTCGAAGTCTGATGAAGAGCTTGCTTGTGGCCCAACTCATAGCATAAGTATTCGCTTCATATGTGTGCCACACATGAAAGTGCCCGTTCACAGAGAAAAGCCGAATAATGGATTAATTCAATCGAGAGCGCACATGTCTTTATAAGGTATGGGATGGATGCTCGGTGTAATGAACACTCTGCGGGAATGCTTAGAGGCTTCGCAAAGGATTTGATTAAGCTTCGAAGAAAGCTGTCGTAATATCCAACACACGCATTGATACACACCTGTATTTTTACTGTGAGATTTGCAGTAAGTTGAGCGCAGACATCCTTGTGTCATTGATATACTTAAGACTTACACAGCATATAAGACGGCTGGAAGGCGAGCGAAGAGGCAGCAACGCGTCTGCGCCTGTTTCCTCTCAAGGAACTTAAAGGAAACAGGAGCAATCACGCAATTTGCGTATCGAACACGCAGCAACATGCACAGCGGACCTTGGTGTTAGAGACAGACGCGCATATCCCCTCTGATATGATGCCTGCCAACAAGATGCACGAGAGTGACCTTGCATGGTACAGGATACAGGACGCAAACCGCATATCCAATTTAGCCGGACAGACACCGAATCCTCCAGATCAAAAGAAGAAAGGAAGAAGGAAAAGAAGAAACACTCTACAACATCGGCAGTCGAAAAGTCGCCTCTCGCACGGCCAACTTTACCCCGCGAAGAACTTTTTTTTCTCCCTCACGATAGTCTCTACCCCGCCAACTGGAACACCGGCGGCGGGTCCTATCCAGCACGACGCTCAGAGTTTTCTGCAAGCTCGATCTTCGCAAGATGCAAGCAAGTGGGCAAAGAAGGGCCGGCCGCCGGCCGGGTGGTCGTGCAGGCCTTGTCCCCTCCGACTCGCTTTTGGCTGCTGCTTTTGGCTGCTACTCTTGGCTTTTCTCTTTGAGGTTTGAGTGGAAGCCCCCAGGGGCCAAAGGCAAAGGGTGAGGGGGGGTCATGCCGGAAAGCGGGCGACGTCGTATCAGCATCGGCGAGATCTCCCGCGGTCGAATTCACGAGTGCGGTCTCGTGCCAGGGGCTGCGAAGGGCGATGGATGATGTCGTATCTATTCTACGGATACAAACAGGCGGGCTTTAGACCTTTGGCAAGTTCGGCTTCTGCGCCTTCGCTGACCTCACCAAGCTGACTGGAGCTTTACCGAACAACACCGTGGTGCAATTTGCCTGGCGCCTTGGTGCGGCACAGCACCGCAGGCTGCCGCTCTTCTTGCTCAGCTGTTAGCCTGTTTCGAGATGTCAGCTCTGCATGATGGGACTTCTGAGGTTTGGCGGGCGCGGCCCGCTCAAACTTTGGGAGGGATTTGCCGTGGTAGGGTTTGCGAAACTTCGACAACGCGGCCGAAGCAACCGGGGACGGGCAGCAATGAACATGTTTGGCCATGGGCCGTGGGAAAGGGGAGGGGGCATACCCAACTCGGACTCTCTCTCACCCAGGCCTTTGTCGGTGGGGTTTTTGGCCCTCGTTACCGTCCGGGACATCGACCGACGGAGGCGGCCGGATCAGGGTTCATGATGAGCGAGGAGGGCTGGTTCTGACTGATCAAGGCCGTTTGACTGTCAGGTCCACCGCCCAGGAAGAGTTGCTGTAACATCAGGATCCCATCTCCGGCTTCGCGAAGCGGGTCGAGGAAGGAGGAGGAGAAGGATTCGAATATGAAGTCAACAAGCGGCTTGCGCAACTGGTGGACCGAGCTCCGATGATCAACCCGGCAAGGGTTTGAGCTTTTGGGGGCCTTGAAGGCACATGGGGCGGTTATCTCAACCTTCTTTGCTTTTTACTTCCTCTCGCAGAGATGGGCACATGCACATTTTGGGGAATGTATCATGGGAGGGGGGAGGATCACCATCTGGCATCGGGGCGGGGACTGTCAGAGAAGAAGGACGTCGGCCCTTCATGCCTAATAAAGCATGCCGATTTCGCGGCGAGATATGTCTGATCTACATTCGAGCAGCCAGGTTTCAACGGGCAACAGTCTGACAGACAGAGCTGGCGTCCAATAGAGATGGGCAAGGCCTGTGAACAGTTGCAATGCTCTATCGTCCCATCAGGCTTGAAGCAGCGCATATCAAAATTTGCCTTTTGAGAATCGTAAAACAGCGATGGACCTTCGTGTCTCCTGAAAAAGGCCAAACCGCCCCCCTGGTCGTTTGGTTCCGGAGCTTCGACATTCCAAGCTGGAAAGCTCTGACCGTGAGTCCACTTCTCATGCCGAACTTGGATGGTGACGGGGACGTTTGTAGCATAGATATTAGGGAAAAAACAGACGAGCGAAGCAGGGTGACGAAACGACCTCGTAGGCACGGTGGCACGCAAAGTCACGATGGGATGGAATTGGGGCTGATGGTAACCGCCTCATCCACAGCAGATCTTGGTTAGCCTTACTCTGCAGCGGGGCTGGGATCTTGGATGGATGGATCGCCGACTTTCCTCTTCTGAAAAATCGTTGCGACGTTCGAGGGGGTGTGAACCGTGAGGGGGTGCTTTTGCTAGCGTAGCCAGCTTGGCAGCTGGGCTTTGCTGCTCTGCTTGGATTAAAGTGCAGGGCAATGTTGCAATCCCAATATGGATGCGAGAGCATCCGTGCTGCAATGACGGGCCAGAGCTGCAAACTACAGTGCCTATTTCCAAGTTTAAAACGAGCTTTCGTCCGAAGGATGATGTGGTGGTGGTGTTGAGCGAGTCAACCCGCTGAGTCGAACTGGCAATCCGGTCCGAACTCTACTCTGCAAACTCTGCAGGTTTACTAGAGCGATCAGTGACGAGCCGTGTCCGTGTGTCCCATCATGGCGTTTGCTCGAGTGGAAAGTGTTTTTCTGCGGATGTGCCATGGATCTTCCCCGAAGAGGGTGCTGGCTTCGATTCTGTCTGACCCTCTGATGTCAAAGGCCTTGCCTGGTCGCTGATCTGGATCAGCAAGTTGAATTAGACTTCGCAGCAGCAGCGTGCCGTGTACCGTCTTCGCACCTCATCTTGTGAGACATTGCGGCGCCAGATGTCATGCGTGCCATGTTCAGGCTCCGACGATAGACGCCAATCTATCGATCAAGGGTTCACCCGATTGAGGCGGGAGAGAGAGGCCTGGTCGAAGAACCCGACTTAGACACAGTCACTGCATCTGTACCAAAGTTTCTATCTTGGGGGAACCGGTGGGATGGTCCTCGCTTGGGCCATTGGAGTTGGGACCGTCGAATTCCAGTTTATCTATGTTGAGAACATGTTCCGGCGCATTGTAGCGATGACACGGGTGAGCGACAGCTTCGGCGCCAACTCATCCGATGTTTAGTCTCGACAGCGACGGTAAGCGTTTGGGGGGGCTCGAGTCCGACCCGGCCCAGTATCGGGGTGTCCTCGACTCTTCGGTCACCACAGGTGAGACTGAGAGAGAGGATACCTCAGCTCACTCTGTCAGAGCGGACCTGTCAGCTTGTTTGCTTGTCAAACCTGGGCTTGGCTTGCCTTTGCCTGGCGTGCTTGGAACGTTTCTTTTTGGGAGGTGCTTGGTGGATACGGTAACTGGCGATGCTGCTATTGACAGGGCCGGTCTTTAATCATGTGGTCAACTTACCCCGGCCTCTGACCGCGGGCCCCTTTCGATCGTTAATCTCACCGATGATAGGCAATCGACTCAAGCGAAATATGGTCAATGGGTTCCCCTGGTTTTCAGCCCATGAGACCAAATTCACCAAGACACCATTGGCAATCCTTGAGTGGGATCTGACCTGTATCCGTACTGATACTCGTACCATCGTACGAATACAGAATGTCAAGTTTGCTCTGTGGTTGCGGGTGACAGGTGCATGAACCACGGGCTCCCGTCTCTGGCATCGGATCGCTGCCCCCTTTGTTTTTACACTATCCATACACAGAATACGCATAATTTGACATCTGTGGACTATTGAACTGGGAACTGAACGGCGCTGTTGCACGTCCCCACGGGTCCCCTAGGAAAGGATTCGTAGTGTAAATGCGTTTGACGGCTGAGGCGCTTTGGCTTCAAACATTGTATTCGGAAAGTCAGACACGAGTCCACAGCAGATATGACTGCGTGTACAAATGTGTTTCTGGGTGAAAAAAAAAAAAAGGTTACGTTTGTCAAAGGTTCCCTGTGCAAGTGGAAGCGAACCTAGCACGCTGGGTTAGCCCTCGCTGTGCAGCTCGTGATGGACGTGTACACGGACGCCAAGTTTCGACCGGATACATCATTGAACATGGAATGGCAGGCTTCGGAAGTGGAGTTTGGCTTCGCCGCTTGCGTGCAGCGCCGCCGTGCTACCGTGAACATGTCGGCACAAGGTCAATCCCACCCTGCTCTACGGGAATCCATTCGTGCCGTACTGGTAAACCTCGTTGGAGTGGGTGAAGCCAAGCTGTCACTGCCTTGAGGCTTGTGTTGGAGCGGCATCGATTCGTCGATGATCTATCCGTTCTGGGCAACTGGGCTTTTGCACCTGATGGAAATATTGTTTGCGCGTTTCTGCGCCTAGACTGTAGAGGTAGTATTGAGTAAGTTGTAAAGTCCTCGGTCTCCTAGCCATACTCTTGTGAAGATGTAAAGTGATTCACAGGCCTCGCGGCTTTTCGCAGACCCCTCAAGGACCTCAACAAATATGGATGGAAAGATAACTTCCCGTGCCTACGACATCGTCGTCGTCGTAGACAGAGGGTCTGTGAGTCGCGGACCTTACTGCCGTGATGTCCGTGACCGTCCTAAGGCAAGTGATGGACCTGTCGAGAGCGGCGCCTAGCCCGATGAAGTTCGTCCCTCATCCAAAAAAGAGGCTCGTTCGCGAAGGGGACCCGACGATATGGACCAGCCCACATGGGAACGCTCACAAGTCTGGACGAAACTAATGCTCTCGCCACCGCAAAAAGCAAATCCTTCGTTCCAACTTCCCGCAGGACAGACTCAAGGACCGCTTCTCATCTTGCTTCCTTCTCTCCTTTGCTTTGGTGCTCTCACTGTCCTCCATGTCCCTCTCATTCTACCCTAAACAGCGTCATCTTCAAAGGCTCAGTCGATACGAGTCAGGGAAGTAGCAGTCAAGGTCTCTCTGCTGCATCTCATGCGTCGCAAAATAAAGTCGCAACATCGACTGAGTCGGTCTTAGATTGCTTGCTTTTGCCGCCTGCAGAGTCTGATGAGAACAGACGTCGGAAACGCTCGACCTCTTCCACGTTGCCTTTTCGCCCTGGTGGGCATGTACTCCGTAGGCATTGGCCGCGTCCTTGTCTCCGTCTTGAACGTGCTAGGCTCAAGCAGGTACGAATGGTGCTTGCTCATTGATAAGATTGACTCCTTTTTGCAAGCATCTCAGCCACGCCGTCCCCATCCCCAGGCCATGTCGAAGTGGCAGAGCAGCACGACAGCTCGAACAACGACTTCTGAAAGTGGGTGGTGGGCACGTAAGTAGCCCACAGTCCCAGTGGTCTAGCCTGCCCCTCTCTCTGGGAAAAAGAAAAAAGGATATTCCAGAATACGTGGAGCATTTCGTAAGGCCCGGAACATGGGCCCAGGTTCAGTCAGGGGCGGTCCTTTTGACCACCGCATATGGATGGGCCGCCCGTCTATCTGCTGGGTTCGGAAACGGCGGGATCGTGAATTGACACCGATATTTGCGAACCCAAGGAGCCAGCGGGCTGAAATTCTGAGTTGGCAAAGCATGAGCGGGCGGCGGGTGGTGCCATGGTGCGGAACGACGCCAGCCAGACCCCATACCCTATGGGCAGAAAGGCGTTTGCATGGCACAACAAGCTTGCGTCTATGCTACGTTGTTGCCAACACTGTGATGATCCATTGTCCTGCGGCCTGCCAGCTCAACTATCAGCAGCCTCCTAATAACCAGTGGGCCTCTGGATGTTGGCTGTCGCCGCTGTCCCGCACCAGGCCGTTTCGAGACATGTCGCCCACTATACGTCCAATTCTGCTGCTTCGAGAAGAACTAATGGTGATAGGTCATCCGCATACTGGGGAATTCTGAGACAAGACCAGCACAGAAGCGGATGAGCGAAGTCCCCCGTGATCCATTGGATAATGGCCCTCATAACGGCCAGAGGCGGTGTCTTTCTGTGGACTGAGACTTCTGAGTAGCAACTCAGTATTGGTGCTGTAAGGCTCATAGTCATAGGTACGAGTGCATCTTGTGGAGAGGCAACAAGGCTAAGCGTATGACGGTTGATCGGGACACGAATCGCTACTGAAGCTATTGCCAACAAGTGCCGTTACTACGATGACCGGCGTGTGCAGATTTGCAACCCAGAGCTGAACTTTGCAAATTGAATGCGGCGTACGGTCCACGGATAGACAGAGGCCCAAAGCGCTCATCGACCGACCTTTCAGACGTCGATGAGGATGGATTTATGGAATAATGGCTGTTGAGCCTTGGGGTCCAGGATTTTTCTGCTGAATGGCTTCGCTGATCATCCCCGATGAGACTGTGGGAAGTATGCCCACCGCCCGTAATGGGCAAAGACTCCTCCACACTTCTTCAGGGGCCCCGGCGATGCCCTGCAGAGATCATTCATTGGAAACCTGGGAGGGCATTCACGAGTCCCTCGGTTGGCGACTGGGGGGCAGAAGACTCAGGGAGGGGGGCGCGGTTTCGCGCATCCACGAGCCATTCAGCCCCCTGCTTGACCTCCGCTGTCAAATTGATTAAAAGAATATTGGGCGGTGATTGCGAGTGTCATCGCTGTCGTCTTCACGCTCTCGTCATCCATCCGTTTGTTGTATTGAGCAGCTGCCCTGTGCTTCCCGCGTCTTGTCCGTCCTGTTTCCGTTCCTCTTTGCCAGCTGATCCCCTTGGGTCTATGGGCTGAGGGTTGCAACCACTGCCAGTGGTGAATCCTTAGGAGCCAGTCCGTAGTCGACTATTTGTGTACGTATAGGTATAGGCATTTCCTCCTTTGCAATATCAAAATCATGGTTCAGGGGTGTGTTTCCGCCGGCCGACAACCCCTGCCTTAGCCCCGGGTGTCGTTGTGCAGCTCGGGAGGGGACCAAGAAAGTGCCAGGCCGAGGGCCGGTCATTAGAGCCAGCACGAGGAGGCACGGGTGCTTGAAGGAGAGAGACGATTCTGGCGTTCGCGGTCTGTCCGACGTGCTCTTCTGCATTCCCACCGTCTCGTGTGGCTTGCAAGGATTGCGTGCGGTGGACCGCCACCATCCATGCAGAATCTGGACGGCTTCCCACCCTAATCACCTGCAAGTCAGGCAGTCCCCAGCCAAGGAGGGGAGATGTATCGAGGCGAAAAAAGGTGGATGACTTTAGAGTAAAGGGTAAGAGGGTGCGGTATGTAAGGTTCAGGTGGCCATCCAAGAGGCCGTCACGCACGTCAAAATGCCTTGGTGCTGGGTGTGAAATTTCCAAGTTCCATTTCCCTTTTCCCCCAAATATCATAATCGCTGTTCCCTCCCAACACCCACACTTTCCGAGGAAAAGGGAAGGGCCCTGAATTTGTTTTCTTTCGAGTCCTTACTCTTTTCCGCCTCATAGGTCTCATGTTCGACACGTGGAGGAACAGCCCGTTCGAAGAATTAGCTTGAAAGCCGAGAGAGCCCGTCTGGCCCGGACCGATCTGGAAATTGTGCCGGTGGAGACGCAAACAGGAGTTTGGCTTATTACCCCCCTTGGTCCTGAGTGCCTTCGTATGACAGCCATCGTCTCATTTCTTTGTGTCGCCGTCGGAGTGGGAGGACCGCTCGGGAGGAACCTGCTCAGCTGTGCCACCGAACCTTTACCACGAACGAAAGAAACCAACAAGAAGCTAAGCAGCAAATTGTCATCTGTGGGACAGGAAACATTGAGCAGCAATATTAAAATCGCATGGAGAATTGTCGACCTGCTGGCTCACCAAAACCGCATGCATCGATAGCGCGGGTTGTCAACCTGCTTTGACAAGGTACTTCCCTCCACATCCAAATCCACGAAGCTCTGCCATATGAAAATCCGCCTGGCCAAATCTACGAACCAAAGCAGCCTTTCTACCTAATGCTCTTTGCTGCTCTTGGCAAGAAGAGGCTTTCGCGAGAAGGAAAAGAAGACCTGGGCTGACCAGAACGACAGAGGTCGCCGCCGCGCCGGTTCGTCGAGATGGGGCGAACCTCTAAATTCACATTCCCCGTCCCCGGGAGGAAACAGAAACCGCCGTTTGGCCCGATTGTGTCAGGGCCCATGTCGAAAGCGCAAAAGATTCTAGGAACCGCCGAGATCAACATCGACGCTCCGCGACAATGGGATTCCGCCTCCAACTCCGGCATCAGCGTATGCGTATCCGAAAGCACGGCGACTTATAACCCGAGCGAGAGAAGCCGAGGAGTGATGCGCCATGAAGAGGAGGGCAGTTACGCAGGGAATAATCGCAGTAGGAACAACAACGCGAACGCGCAATGGGAACAGGAGTCCGAGATCGTGCCGGCTTTCTTGACAAACCGATTCGCGCAGCTGAATACCGAAGGCAGTCAGCGAGAGTTTACTACCGAGACATCAAGCCTCGCTCGACGTGGCTCAAACTCGACCATCACCTCGTGGTACGACAAAACGAAGATGCCGCTCTCGATATCGCAGCAGACATCCTCCTCCGCCATGGCAAAGGGCCTGCCGCAGAAGGCCAACGCCGTCCTCGATATCGAAGGCCAGTCATCGACCAATGTGCCAGCACCGTTGAACCTGAAAGCCAAGAAGAGGCCGAGCCGACTAGATCTTGGGCCATTGTTGTCTCGGGCTAAGCACAACAGCCTAAAGGGCAAATCCGACTCTCAGCGAGCGAGCTCCGTACGTGGAAACGAATACACCAACCGATCGCCCTCGCTCGCCTCGGTCACCTCACCCAAGAGCACACCACCGCCGATCCAGCAAAGAATCGAGAGGAAACTAACGAGAAAGAGCACGTACGACAGCCTCAACTCGACCGGAAGCCGGCCGAGAACTGGTTCCAGCAGCCGCAGAGGCGCCAACGACATCAGCACGTTGCCCAACCTATATGAGCATTACGAGCAAATGTCATTTGACTCAGTCCTGGGACATGACGGTCCTTTGGCTGCTGCATCAACTCACTCTCTGAATAGTGTCGCTCACACACCACTAAGATCGCCGTCCACCACAGACCAGCAAAGGAGGAACTTCTCGAGGCCTCCCCTGAGACACGACGGGACGACGTCAACATACCAACCTCAATTCGGACCGTTACCAGAGTCTACTGCCGCATCAACCGGCCACCAACAGACGCAGCCCGATCGCGATTGCGCATCTAGCGTTTCAAGCCGCTACACCAAGACGTCAAAGGCCTCCAAACGAACAAGCCAGAGTCTAAATGGTTCTGATCTGATGGAGAAGAGTGTGTTGTCGTTGTCCTCAGACTCGGAAGACGACTTCTTCCCCGACTCCGTGTCGAAGTTCACCGGGGGTTCTCGCAGCAGTGATGCGGGCAGCTTGGCTCCTTCATCGCTAAGATCGACACACTCTCGAGATGCCCCGTCATTAGGACAAGGCTCGAGGAAGTCTGTCAAACATGCCAGCTTTGCCCCGACCAACACATATCTCACCATCCCTAGCAAATCTCCGCCGAGCAAACCACCCAGCGTCAACGCACGCATGAGTTCTTTACCTTCAACTACATATCGGCCCCCGCCGGCTGCGTCAAACCGGTCATCACAATACTCGACCATGTCAACATCAACAACTGACTCTTTGAACAACTCCCTCACCAACTCAGTGAACAGCCGACAAAGTCGCGCGAGTTACGGTGTTCAGGAGGCGCGCGTAATTGCCGTACTTCCCCCGCAAGAATCACACCCAACTCCGGATCGTATGATGAGCAACCCACCCCAGCGCATGCTGTCCACAAAGTCTTCATCTGTCCATTCGGTCGACCAGCCAACGCCGCCCACGAGCCCAACATCAGTGGAGTCCTTCATGAGTTCCGGCGGTGGCGCCGCAGCGGATGTCAACAACACCGCAGACTCTCGCTTCATGGCTGTAACCCGACAGGAAGAAATGCTGCTCGCGGCTCTCCGAATGAAGCGCGCTCGCATGCGCGAATCGATCCTGGCCGAATACGAAGACGAGTCGAGAAGTTCTTCCTCCTTCCATCAGCGCAACTCGTCGCAGGGCACCATTACCGAAATGGACTGGCCAGAACCCCCGCAGACCCTCCGCCACCAGACATCGGCAACCTCGAACAGCACCATCAAGGCCGGATCGCGCGCCTCTGACAGTCGTCCGGCATCTTTAGTCAGAGGCCGGAGCCATCAACGCAGCAACTCCCGCCATCTTGACTTTCCCGCGCCCTCGTCGCAGCCGGCATCCGGCGCATCCTCGAGGACAGGCAGCCTGCGCAAGATGAGACCGGTCCAAGAGACGACACAGCCGAGCGAATCCTCCAAGCAGGAGCGGATTCTGCTGTACTTGGACAGGCCGGTGGGTAACGTCAACTCAATGGACTTTGCGGAGCCGAGCCCAGACCTGAGCGACTTTATGGACTTCGACAACGTCAGCGAGGAAGATGAGGAGTTCACGAGCGGCATGTCCATGTTTCGGAACCGGGACCACCACCGCATCACCATGGGTGCCGTGGGCAACAAGGGCCGGGGACGGATGCTGATGACGGGCGAGAGGGTCCGCCACGAGTCTTCGCCGCTGAGACCGAGGGGGGAAGACGACGATTTCGGAAGCCGGAGCGCGAGCACGAAGAGGGCGCCTACCACCGAAATTGTTGAGAGCGACAGCGACGTCGAGCCGATGTTTGGGATCCCGAGACCGGATTCGCCCGTGTCGCCTGAGGGTACCCTGGGTCTTCCTCACCAGGGGCTGTCCAAGAAGAAGGCTGTCCGGCTCAGCGCGGTCGGCAACGCGGGGGTTGAAGCCGGCTGGTGGGGCGACGACGGTTGATCTGTTTTGAAGCCTGTTTATGAGGAAATTTTCTCCGAAATAAGGAGGGTCTTCTTTGTTTTTCTCTCGTCGTGTGGGAACGATTTCTGATAAATCTTCTTCATGATACCCCTGCACATGAACAAAACGTCTCTTTTCTTTTCTCTTTGTCGATAACAAGATCCTCTTGCTGTACAAAAGATTCTCTCAACGGATATAACCAAGACGCGAGGTGTTATTGGGGCACAAGGGACGGCGGGATGGGATAATTGTGATTCGGAACTCTGGATGAAGCGGGAGGCCAGGGGGCATCTTTTGCATGAGCCATTTGCATTTTTTTTTTTGATTTATTTGTTCTTTTTGACCCTCGATGTAGGGGCTACTCGGCATTACGCCCAGTCGAAACCATTTCTATTGAATGTAATACTATTACACGGTACTTTTGGATGGGAGGGAGGAGCGGTGTAATGTGAGCATCAAACAACTACGGGAGATGCGAAGGCCTTCAAGAAGGGGATCGCTGACTGAGAGGAATGCAGCAGAGTGTTGCGAGAGCCACAGTCCACGTCGTTGATGGGATAGACCATCACGCGACGACTGAGCACATAGTCATTTGATGACGAAATTACCTTAACCTCAAAGTTGTCTGCCTTCTCTCATACCAAAGCCAATGCCATACCCTCTTGCATACTTGATTGACATGCCCGTGACAAGCGCTCAAGTCTTGCCACCTACATAATCATGACCTTGCTTGTGAGATTATCTTTTCGTTAGTATCGGTGAGACTTTGACAGGTATCGAAGGAGCATATCGATTAGAGGATGCTCGTCATATGGGATGTCAGTATCACTCAAAAAATCACGACGTTTGGTCACGGCGGTTTGAACCCAAGGATATGTTTTAGCCAGTGACGGTCGCAATATGAACAAACTCGATTAAATGCGAAAAAAATGAGTTCACCCCCCGGTGGGGGCTACATCTCTGGTGCTCATGCTGGGCATCGAACTCGAACTCGTAGCCTGTCGTCGAGTAGGCTGTGGGCGTAATTGATTGTTGACCTTGAACCACTCCGCCACCCAGCCAGTTTGACCTGACCAACCGACCTAGGAAGGCGCCTGCTGTGCTGGTGACACGATTGGGCTTAGGCGGGTGTATGAGGGCATTCCCTCGTGGTGTATTGTGCTGGACCGGATGAATATACCCACGTACACATAATCCGTGGTCCTCGGGTATCAACATGCCACCAATCCATTCCCTCTACTTATCGCTCTCATCGCTCTTGACTTCCATCCTAGCTCGAGAATGCCGCTCGATGAAATGCTCAATGAGCTTAGATAAAGTAGGATGATCTCAACAAGGGGTTGATAATATGATACGGTCAGAGCGGTATGCCCCGCATCCGACGCGGGGTAGAGATAGCAGCGATCAGATCTGCAAGGGAGTCTGAAACTCATCCTTCTCCCATGTAAACACCATGTGTAGCTCATACGATGTATAAACTCATCAGAAATCATCTCCTTCTTCTCCCCGGGACCATCCTGGCAGCCGGGTCGGGACCTTCAGATCAGCAAAAGCCACTTACATCCCGGACCTGTCTCACCCCACTGCCCGCGTCGGACCCCCGATCCGGCGCAAGCAACTTCCCGGATTGCACCCGAGACCCCCTCTGCTCCATCAAGGTGTGCGACGAGTCCCTCTCCGCGAACCAACGCGCCAAGGCGCTGGTAGCCGAACTCACGATATGGGAGAAGCTGGATAACCTCGTCAACGAGGCGCCCGGCGTCCCGCGGCTGGGGATCCCGCCGTATGAATGGTGGTCCGAGGGCCTTCACGGCGTCGCTTCATCGCCGGGCACTAAGTTCGCAAAGAGCGGGAATTTCAGCTACGCGACGTCATTCCCGCAGCCGATTGTAATTGGTTCGGCCTTTAATGATGAGCTGGTGGAGGCCATCGGGGCCGTGGTCAGCAAAGAGGCGAGGGCATTTAGCAATGATGGCAGATCCGGACTTGACCTCTACGTGAGTGAAGACTGAGATGAGAGACATCTCTCTCTAAATCAGATGTTGACGGAGCCTTCAGTCCCCAAACATCAACGCCTTCAAAGACCCCCGCTGGGGACGCGGCCAGGAAACACCCGGCGAAGACCCCTTTCACCTCCAAAACTACGTTGCGGCAATGCTCACAGGCCTCGAAGGATCCTCCGACCCATCCAACAAGAACCTCATCGCGACATGCAAACACTACGCAGCCAACGACTTTGAGCATTACAACGGCGTCGACCGCGCCGGCTTCAACGCAATCATCACGACCCAGGATCTTTCAGAGTACTACCTCCCGCCCTTCAAGACGTGCGCCGTCGAGAAGAACGTAGGCTCCTTCATGTGCAGCTACAACGGCATCAACGGCACCCCGTTATGCGCCAACGCGTACCTCCTGGAAGATATCCTGCGCGGCCACTGGCGATGGAACGGTGAGGGTCAATACGTCTCCACGGACTGCGACTGCGTCGCGCTCATGGTCTCGTACCACCACTACGCGCCAGACCTCGGACACGCTGCCGCGTGGTCGATGAAGGCCGGCACGGATCTGGAGTGCAACGCCTTCCCCGGCTCCGAGGCCCTGCAGCTGGCGTGGAACCAGTCCCTCATCTCTGAGGAGGAGGTCGATCGCTCGCTGACGAGGATGTACACGGCGCTCATCTCCGTCGGCCAGTTCGACGCTGCGCGAGAGCAGCCGTTGCGGTCGCTGCTGTGGCGAGACGTCGATACGGAGGAGGCGCGGGAGCTCGCTTACAGGGCGGCTGTCGAGGGCTCGGTGCTCCTCAAGAATGATGGGATCTTGCCTCTGTCCGCAGATTCGGGCAAGAAGTTTGCGCTGGTTGGGCCTTGGGCTAAAGCTACGACACAGATGCAGGGTAATTACTACGGTCCGGCGCCGTACTTGGTCTCCCCGTACCAGGCTGCTCAAGACCTCGGGCTAGACTTCACGTATACCCTGGGCTCCATGATCAACGCCTCGGACGACTCACTTTCCGACGCACTCAAATCAGCCAAGGAAGCCGACGTGGTCATCTTCGCGGGTGGCGTCGACAACACCCTGGAAGCCGAGACACTCGACCGCAAGACCCTGGCTTGGCCTGAATCTCAGCTCGAACTTCTCCGCGCTCTCGCCGAGTTCGGCAAGCCCGTCATCGTGCTTCAATTCGGCGGCGGGCAGGTGGACGATACGGAGCTCCTAGCCAGCGATTCCATCAGCGCGATTCTCTGGGGTGGGTATCCAGGCCAATCTGGGGGCAAGGCTATCTTCGACTTACTCTTTGGGCGCGAAGCGCCGTCTGGGAGGTTATCCGTCACGCAGTACCCGGCGATCTACAACGAAGCGGTCCCGTCGACGGATATGAATCTCCGACCGGTACCGGGTAACTCGGGCCTTGGGCGAACGTATATGTGGTATCTCGGCGAGACGCCCTTGCCGTACGGCTTCGGTCTGCACTACACGACCTTTGACGTCAAACTTAAAGCACTACAGGAGCCTGCTATTACCACAACTAACCAGCTCACACTTTTGGAAGATAGCGGGGCCGCGTCTGGTGTACCATCATGGCAAAAGACCTTGGAGAGGCCGATGCTGACTATTGCCGTGACGGTCACCAATATTGGGGAAGTTGCCTCAGACTATGTGGCACTGCTGTTTCTCAAATCAGATGTCGGTCCCCAACCCAGGCCGCTCAAGACTCTCGCGGGATATACTCGCTTCAGAAGTATTCAACCCGGCCAGGCAGCCGTGAAGGAGGTTGTCGTCACCGTGGAACGTCTGGTACGGGTCGATGAGCTGGGGAATCGGGTGCTGCATCCCGGGTCGTACGAGGTGTTTGTGGATCTAGATAAGAAAGCGGTGCACAAGTTCCACGTGGGTGGCCCGGCGGTAGTTGTTGAGGAGTTTCCACAGCCGAGAGCATAGAAGTGTTGGTATTGCGAACAAAGCGAAAGTAGATGGTCACGCTTTGAAAAGTGGTCTGGAAGGTTCTGGAGGGAAGATGGTTAATAGATCCTGCCGCCGAGATTCATCTACCAGTAGCTGTTTTCACCTCATGCGTGTGGTGCAACCGCAGCTATAGACCTTCAAGAAGAAAATGAAGCCCGCGATTTAGTGACTTGCAGCAGCTGGACAGAACCATACTCTGATTGTTTGAGCAGTCGACACAGGCGAGGAATTGTTTGTTTTTGATATTCCAAGAGTCTATTGTACTGTTCATTAGGTGGCCAAGCAACTCTCCCACAAGGCAAGTCAGCCCGTAGTCTAAAGTTGTTTACCCAGATCAGCCTTCAACCTCGCGGTGACCATTTTGCGCCCTTCCAGAACGCCGTCATGAGCGTCTCGATGTGAGGCCCCCCCTTTGCGCGAAACCAACTCCGGGCTCGAGGTAGGGAGTTGCCCCTGCATATCTGCCGAATTTGACCTAATTGTTCGATGCTATGCCATGCTACGTAGTCCTCGTCCCTCAGTTGCCATCCAAGCGACGACCAATGTAGGAATGAACATCAGGCACGCAAACATTCGACACATTCGTCGCCAGGTTCTGACACTCGGCATCCGTGTACAACTCGACTATCCCATAAGTCAGTAAAACCTCCGAACCAATTTGTACCCAAAAAGACACAACAGGAAAAACTCACAGCTAAAAACAGGCGTAAGACCGCTCGCCGAGAACTTCTTATACGTAGAATTATCAATCCCAACCGGAATCCGGTGGCACGCGCCGACGTAGTCGGGAGGGATCGCCATGGCCTGTCCGCGCAGCGTACCCGTCTCCATCTGCAGCGGGTTTCCTGTGCAATCGGAGGCGGCGTCGTAGAACATTTTGATGGTGCCCATGATTGGTGTCGCGGTCGCGGTGGTCGCGAGGGTTGCGAGGGCGGCGGTGAGGGTCGTGAGCTGCATTTTTGGTGTCGTGGGTAGGTACTTGGTGTTGGCAAAAAGATCGCAGGTCTAGGTTGGAGGAAAGGGTATTCTCAAGTATTTAAGTCAGTTTATGCGGTGAGGTCACATACTGGGGTTGTCATTGTTGTTGTGGAACTCCTTTACTATATTGATATACGATTTCTACGGGGATGGGGGGATACTTGGCGGGCTTGGTTCCCTCCAAGCCTCCATTGATCTACAGAAAAGGTTCGCTCAAGGCTCGTATTTTTCCAGTGTTTATTTTCGTTCATGCAAACCGGGAAGAAATGCTCCACCGGCCGGCCCTCCCGTTCATCCAGTCAATTGGCGAGCAAGGATGGCACTGGGCGAAAGCGACGATGGTTTCCAAGAATAAGGTTTTCGGTAGTGACCGAGACCGACTTTTGCGGCTCTTGGAGAGATTCTCTGGGAGTTGAACCGTTTGGATATGTCCTGCGAAAAGCTTCAAGATCATGAGAGGAAATGATTGATCGATTGTTTTCTTGAGCAAGACCGAGCTCCTGCCGGACTACTTCAGCGTAAACATCTCGTGCCTCTTTGAGAGGAAGCATTCAGGACTGGCGCTCCAATGCCAAGCAACAAGGCAGTTTCCCTACTCTCCAGCCTCAACTTCACACTTAGCGACGTCCAATAAACTCACCATTGACTCCACGCTTATCAATACATGCGAACTATCATTTCAACTGACTAATCCATCCCAATTGCAGAGGATTCATCCTCTGCCTGCACGACAACTTGAGGAATCAACAATCATTGGCCAATGGCTCCAGGCACCACCAGGCACCAGCTGCGCCTTGAAGGTGCAGAATGCTTTGTGACTAAGCGGGATGAGGTAAGCCAACTGACCTCTTGGGTACGGTGGTCCAAGCGTCTTGACTCTGAATTGCCATACAAGAAGAGGTCTAACGAAGCTCAAGAATCGACGACGGGGAAATCAAGTACTACTTCATTGTTATTCCTCTGAAGTGTGTAGCTGAATTGGAGCGTATCCGGAGAGTCTTCGAATCCAGAAAGCAAGATTTCCGTTCCTCGAGTGACACAACAGCAGTCATCCCGAAGCTAGTTCAACTCCACCAAAGCAGCTTTTGACTTATACAACAACACCAATGCCGTCAACGACAGTCGCACAGAATGCTCGCGCAGCCAACAACCGACGTCAAACGCAGGACAACGATCACCGAAGACTCGAGAGACCGACACGAATCCTCGACATCAAAGTATGGGGAAGCGGCGAAAATTGCGAACTAGGCCTCGGCCCGCGCATCACGCAGGCACCGAGACCTCATGCGCAGAAATCTCTCCTCCCCTACGACGTTGTCCAGATCTCTGCCGGCGGCATGCATAGCGCCGCGTTGACCAGCCACGGCGAGATACTGACGTGGGGTGTCAACGACGACGGGGCACTGGGCCGTGTGAAAACTCCAGATGCACCTGAGGAGGGTCCCCGAGACTTGCTGGACCCGTTTGAGAGTACACCTGGGCTAGTGCGTTTTGAACATGAGGTCGATGTCGTCCAGGTTGCGACGACAAATAGCGCATGCTTTGCCCTCACTTCTGAAGGAACTGTATACGGCTGGGGTAGTTTTGCTGTAAGTCCATCATCTTCTGTTCCTAGGTCCACGACCCCTGACTAACACCTCTCAGGGAGGAGACGGCAACTTTGGCTTCCTTTACGATAAACCGCCAAAAACCACTGAGCCCCTGCCTGTGCATATTCCCGGCCTGAATAGCATCGCGGAGCTAGCGGGTGGCGCGAACCACGTCCTTGCTCTCACCCAAGACGGCGACGTCTTTGCCTGGGGCTCTGGCGAACAAAATGAATTAGGCAGACGACTCCTCGCCCGCCGTCGCTTCGAGAGCCTTATTCCCCAGCGCGTAGGCTTGCCTAGACACAAGACAGCCAAGATCTTTGCAGGATCGCACCATAGCTTCGCCATTGACGTCCACGGAAAAGTCTGGGCCTTTGGGCTGAACAACTTTGGCCAGTGCGGCGTCCCGACACGGGAGGACACTGGCTTTACGACAATCATATCTCCAACGGTCGTCAAGAGTCTTGAGGGATACACGATCCACCACATCGCCTGCGGTCTTCACCATTCCATTGCTTGCACCAGCGAAGGAGAAGTCTTGGTTTGGGGTCGGTGCGATGACGGCCAAATGGGTATCCATCTGAACGCCGTTCCCCAGGACAACATCATCTTCGATTCGAGAGGGGAGCCAAGAGTGCTAAACGTCCCGACCGTCGTTCCTGGTATGTTTCTTTCAACTTTGAGCCTAAGCTCCAAAACTGATCACTGCCTTTTAGTACCAAGTGCCGACTTTGTTGCGGCTGGAATCGATAATTGCTTCGCAGTTTCTCGAGGTGGTGACGTGTTTGCTTGGGGGTTCTCAGTCAGCCATAATACCGGACTTGCGACAACTGAAACCGTAAGAGAACCGACAGAGATGCGTCGAAGTAGTCCTCTGACGTTCGTCGATGCGGGCGGCCAGTTTGGTATCTCAGCAGGACCACGCTTGCGTTGAGCTTTCAAAGTACCCTTTTGTCTGTTATTGTGCCCCTTCACACAATGAGGAAGTTGAGGTTCGAAGCCCTTAGCTTTTGAACCCATGTGCGCTCTGTCTGCGTGTCTGGGTCCACAGACTCCTCGAGGTTCCAAATCGTCTGCAAAGTGTCCATGGCGGTCATGATGAAGCCCCAGGGGGTTGCAATCATAAGTCTTTTCAGCCGGTCGAGAATCCATTTTCTTCTTTCCGGATCCGATGTCCCAGCACCAGCAATGAACGTCGGCAAACACGTCGCCTTGAAATTGGGGTCTTCATCGTGGATGCAGGAGAGGTGGTAGAACATCTGGCTGTCTAGCTCATCGCGGTCGACGGGCACCAAGATCGAGGCGGACGGAAGGGCGTGCAGGATGTACAAGCACGCAGCAAGTCGGTGGGCGGAACCGGCATGGATTCGACTTTCTACTGGGATGTGCTTGAAGTAGGAAATGGTACGCGGCTCATAAGCCCAGTCGTGCGTATCAAAAGATAAAGCCTGCTCTAGCAGTTGCGCTGCGGCCTGAGCTATGGATGCTGCGGACTCGAGGTCATCCGTGGGTTGATTTGACAGTTGCGATGCTGCCAAGAGAATTTGCAAAACATCAGGCGGACAGCAGAGGTAGCTGTTGGCAGCAGCTCTGCCAAGAACGGCAGAGGCCTGAGACGCTTGGTAGTACGACTTGGCTGTTGGTGTCTCACGGTTGAAGGCGGAGGCCAATATATAATAGCTGTGGTGGACGTGTGTTAGTTTAGATAATTCATTACCTCGCCCAACATCAGACACATGAACTCACATGAAGCAATCTGACATGACATAATCTCGTAAGGCGACATCTGCGGTGGAGGCGGGGCTCAACAAGGTCATGATGCGGCCCGCGCCTTCGAGATGGGGCTTCCAACCGCCGTGCCCGCTCTCGATCAACTCCACGTTGACGAAGAAGAGTACGGAGGCTAGTACCACGTCCCCGCCGACGCCGCCAATGTCCTGTAGGGCTGAGGAGAGCAGGCGTAGGGCCTTGTGCTTGGCTACTAGGGCATCGGTTAAGGCTTGCCGGGCGTTTAGATCGGACTCTGGATCTGAGGACAAGGCGCGGGACAAATTAGACATGTGGGCTGCGGAGGCGGCGACGATGATGTGCTGCAGCAAGGGGTGTGCTTTTGTCAAGGGGATCAAGGAGCGGAAGGGATTCCTGTCTGGGAGGTCCCAGGAAACGAGATCCCTACAGACGCGGGTGGTGACTGCGGAAGCGACCGAGTTAGCCGTTCTAGCGTCTTCCCGAGAGATTGGATGAGGAGGTGTGAATTACAGTAGGAGAGGTAGTGGCGGTAGTGATGCTCCACGCCCTGGAAGAGAGGATCGACGAGGGTCCAGGGTGCCGACTGGGTCTCGGTGCCGGCGGGCCGGACGGCAGAGACGACGAGCGCGGTGGAGTCGTTCTCGGCAGATTCGGCAGAGGCCGGAGGGTCCTGGGGCTGGGGGCCCGAAGCGGAAGAAGCGGGGGAAGAAGAGGCTGAGGGCTTGAGCTCAAAGGTGGCAGTCCGCGAGGTCGGGACCATAGCGGTGGTGGTATCGGCCGAGAAGGTGATAGAGGTCTTGCCAGCGAGCTTGCCGCGACTGGCGACGCCTTCTGTCCAACGAAAGAGCTTCCCGTAGCCAAGACATTCCTGTCCGCCGACTGTACACTTGTGACAGTGGGGATAGGAGCGGTCACAGCGAAGGCGGCGGCGGCGACAGTTGTGGCATGGCTTCGTCGGGGCGTTGAGCATCTCGATGCGTGACATTGCAGCTGGTTGCGGGTAGCCGCAGGTACAGCTATCAGGGTGCGCGTCAGCGCGAGTGCGAGAGTGGGCGGCCGGCGATGCGGGCGTGCACGCGGTATCCAGACTCTAGATTCTGGAGTGAGGTAATCTCGAGTCTCGGCGGGCGGTGGGTAAGGTTCCCGTCGTCTCCCCAAAGGCCCCAAAGGCGCAGGCTCAATCCAGAAACGGAAGTAAGCTGTCTTTGTGGTAACGATAACGTAAAACGAACAGGGTCAGACAAAGCTTGATTTAGTCAGAAGGCGCTGGACGGGTTGTCGAGGTGGCTCGTGAGAGGATGTTGGCGATGGTTTCTATGGGAAGTGGTGGTTGTGACCGGGTTGCGGTTCGGTTGACGCAGATACTGCCTCAATGGAGAAAAGAAGTGTCAAGACATGCATGACAAGTATGTCCAAGATTGGTAATCTGAGGGGTCCTGTTGTACTGGTAGACGCGGGGATGCCAGATGAACGTCAGAGGGCTCGGTTTGCGCCAGCTTGGAGGGGGAACGAGATCAGATTGGGTGAGGATTAGGAGGGTTGTCAGATAAGGTGACGTTGAGCAACGGTTTCATGCGGAGGATGGAGAGTCCGAGACTCCAGTACTCCAGCCCTGTAGATAGTAGATTGTCGATTGGAAATGATATGGCGGTGTCGCTGTTGCTGCTAGAGGTTGAGGTGACGGGAATCGTGAAGCTTCGATTCGGTGGCCGAAGTCACCGTCACACAGATGCCGTCCGATAAGAACCGATAAGATGGCACACTTGTCCCAATCTGGAAGCCAAGCAACAATTCGTGCATTTCATGTCTCCACAATTTCTTCTCGAAGACGA